>NW_026731888.1:0-170000 GCF_028476545.2 Physella acuta
AGAAAAAAATGTCCAGTAATCTCCCCTGACTATCTAGTCTTGTCGTCAACGATATAACTCATCTCTAAGGGGTAGGTAATTTCAAGGGAGAACAGAGCTCACGGGTAAAAATAAACCAACTGATAGTGGTGGGAATGACATGTTAGTTTTAAGGAAACATGCATCATCTGATGGGTAACAAAGAAAGAAAAAATTCTAACCCATAGCTAACTCACACAGACAAGGGCAGATAAAAAGATTTTCCAACGGGCAAGCTATTACGTTTATTGACAAGGACAGATAACTTTCTGCAGACAGAGGGAATAAGCGGCATTTTTTCTCGTCAAGCCTGATATTCAGAAAGACACGAGGCACTGCACGAGCGAGGCTAGTGCTGTTTGTTTCACTTAAGAACCCAACAAATCAAATGGCAAGAGGCAAATGGAAAGCGTTTGAGGGAACATGGTCTGTGTGCGCGCTGCTCTAATGAGAACGGGACCAGCGGGTACGAATCACTTACACTCCTAAACACTCTAAGCGTGGAGAGGCGATATGGCTGAGCAGGTTCGATAGGCGTTCGACCTCAGACCAAATTATTCAATGCAAGTGAACATTTTTCAATTTGAATCAGGATTTAGCACATACAGGACGCCCTAAAACTCAATGTTTCTTCCAGACTTTTTTCTCCGGGGGGGGGGGGGGGGGCACTTAAATATTTTCGGGGAGGTTGTCAACATTTTTCGGGGGGGGGGGGGGGCGGACACTAGTAAAAGTGTATGTTTACCATATAAATTCCATCTCGTCGGGGGGGGGGGGGGGGGGGGAGGCGGTAGACTTTCTTCGCCCCCCCCCCCACTCCCCCCCCCAAAGAGATGCCTAGAAGAAACTCTGCTAAAACTGCATTTACACGTCTATGGACGTCTAGAAAAAAAAACTTCGCCGTAAGTTAATTGTATCAGAACATGTTTGTGTGTGTGTGTGGGGGGGGGGGGGGGGGGGGGGTACTAATCTTGCGAGTATAAACGCGGTATAACAGTGGAAATAATCCCCACAAGATTCCGTATAACTCTATTTGTAAATGTTCAATCGATAAATGGCAAACATAATTAGGTTGTAGGTCTACATTAAGACCAGATAAGCGATAATGTCAATTTCAAACCAGCTGTACGATCTTGTTATATACATCTAGATAAATGATGTACGGCTAACTATGTTGTTAAAGTATGACTACATTTATGATGACATATAACAGGCATAGGGGACATTGACGGTTGGAAGGGGAACTTTTGTAACAATATCAGGAACTTCTTGAAGCAGATGTGGAATATCTAGGACAAGATGGTAAACATGTTTAAAGAGGATTTGGAATGACGGACTGATGACCGATCACGAGGGGCAGATAATAGAAGCACAACTTTTGCACCAAGAAATTATAAATAGCCTATAGTGTTAGAATCCTCACAAGAGAGCAACAAAATTGAGTGAATACTAACCCTATATGTTTCAATGATTGCTTATCGCATGTATTTCGCTACAGCTAACCTTTTTTTAGCGCAATTTCCATACTGGCAATTGCGTTTAATAATTCGTCATTTCTGGATGGATGGATGGATGTGTGGATGTGTGTCCGCAGCTTTAAGTCGTATCTCCTCCTCAACAAAGCAATATCGAGGACTAGTTCCAAAAGCAAATATGTTATGCAAGTTCCGAGGATGATTGTGGGCCAAAAAAATTCCCGGAATTCCTTCCTGGATTTCCCGGAAAAGCCGAAAAACCTCGAAAAAATGCAGTTTTTGGCCCATATCTCGGCAACCAGACCACTTAGAGACTTGAAACATTTACCAATCGATTCCTGCCATAATTTAGAACAATATTGCCGAAGAAAGTTTTCAAAAATACCCTTTCGTTTGGTCACAAAAAAAAAATTTAAAATTACATAAACACCTACAAACCGATCGTTCTCCCTAGCTTGAACGCACCCCAGCATTATACGTCTTATGTTTTGTCCCCGTGTGTGCTTTACGCTACGACAGATCTATTTTTTAGATAACATAAGGAAATTACGCTTAAATTGTCACTAGACTTTTTATTAACTTTGTATTACTAATTCGCAGTCTAAGACAATGTTAGGATTTAAACCACAGCATCATGTGCTTGCACTATTTTCTTGAATTAGGGGTCGCCCATAAATGACGCACACACTCGTAGGGGGAGGGGTGGTCCGTAATTTTGTGACAGTGTGTGATGAGACGGGGGGGGGGTCAGATGGTGCGACGTCACACTTTAACGTTATAAAAAAAAGCAATGTTAGAAAACATTTTTGTCGTTATTTCGCGTTTTAGAAAACTGTTTTAATAAATCACAATAGGAATTGATTAAAATACTCTATTTCGACAGATTTCAGACAAGATTTTGGAAAAATATCGATGTTTAAAAAAAATTAAACTGCAATTTTGAGGGGGGGGGGGGGGTTGTAGGCTGAGGTGTGACGTCATTTTAGGGTGGGGGGTCTGGCTTTTTGTGACGATGTGGAGGGAGGGGGGGGTAAAAATCGTCATTTATGGATTACCCCCTTAGGAGACAGACCGGACAAATCAGAACCCTATTTTCTTGCACTATTGAACAGAGAGGTAATAAATGGCCATCGTAGAGGTTAAGAAGTTGGTGGAAATTAAAGGGAAAAATAGAAGAAAAAAAAAGGCAACTTGTTTTATAAGGAACAAAAACTATCCTATGAAGAAAAATGAACATTGAAAATGTTTGTTTCTTTTTTTTTTAACGAATATGTCGCATGCTTTGTGCTTCCATTTCGATATTTACTTAGTAAACATAAGTTAAAACACGAACCCTATCTTAAAATAAATAACTAGCAGAGTAGAATAAGACAAATAAACAAGATACCGTGTATCTATCAGCAACATAAACCTTCCAAACAGTGAAGCCCTTTCACGGCAGCTCTACACCCAGTCTACTAATCAAATCACATGAGGTGAGCAGTGGTTCACAATCTGTTTTTCTTTCCAAAAAAAGGTGGGGCCACTATACAAGAACAAATTACTGCCTATACACATACAAGGGAATCTAGGGGGGTAGCTTGGGTAAACAAATCGAGGGAAATATAGCTTTATCCAAAAATAGTTTGGATAATTGAGGGTTTTTGTGTTATTTCTATAGGCGTGAAAAGCTGGTTCCAAATTATTGTTGCCAGAAAGCATATTTTTCAAGCATATTTTAATACATTGTGAAATAAGTACAAAATTACCTCCGGTTTTACAAAGGCTAGAAATATTCAAACAAATGATTACTAGAAATATAATAGTAATTTAGCTAATACTTTTATTTTTAATTTGGATTAATAGAGTCAAGGCTTTGTGGTGATAGAAATAAACTACTAGCATAATAATGTTTCTAAAGCAATAGGCCAGTTTCGGTAGGATATTAAGTAAGTCCATAGAACATGTCATTTTTATCTAACACCTCCAAAACAAGGATTAGGTGTGGAATAGGATTGGCGTTAGAGATGGGATAGGGCCATGGACAGGAAAATGGAAAAAGAGAGGATTTTGTGATATGCTTAGGATGTGGTCAGGGATAGGTTTTGAGATAGAGTTAAGAATAGGGGACTGTCATCGATTTTAATGAGAGTTGGAAATAGGCGTATCATAGGTAGTTTTGATGACCTGATTTATTTGATAAGAAAAGTGTGTGTATGTGTGTGTGGGGGGGGGGGGGCGCTATATGTGCTTCTATATATTATATATTTAAAGAAAATAATTTTCTTTTCTTCTTTTTAGTGCATATTATTCATATGAAAGCTTGTTATTATAAAAGTTTATTATTCTTGTAACTCGCCTGCGTGCTCACTACCAGCTACAGCACATTCTGACTGGAATCACCACTAACAGACACTCCACGAACAGACACTCCACGAACAGATACTCCACTAACAGACACTCCAATAACAGACACTCCAATAACAGATACTCCACAACAAGATACTCACTAACAGATACTCCACAACAAGATACTCCACTAACAGACACTCGACTAACAGACACTCCACTAACAGACACTCGACTAACAGACACTCCACTAACAGACACTCCACTAAAACAGACACTCGACTAACAGATACTCCACAAACAGATACTCCACAAACAGACAAGAAAAGATAGGATGACACTTGTTTTATTGACAGAAAGTCCCAATGCTAATTTAATCATTAATATACCCATGCGTTCTCTATAACATGTTCTTTTCTAAAGAAAAAATCATCCAAATGTAAAAAAATAAAAATAAAAACTCTTGCAAGCAAGCAGTGATGGGCAGTGGATGGTCATCTAAAAATTGTGTTCTTATTTACAATAATGGCACAGAGGTACAAACATGAAACATAGAATGTAGGACTGCAGGTAGGTCTAATGCCTTTAAGTGTGGTTGAAAGCCAGGGGGGTAAAAACTTGAGAACAAGAAGTAGCTGCAACCATGAGGATTGCATTGTCCATTTCCAATCATGGTCAAATGGTCATGTATAACAATCTCATGTCAGCTCCATTCTAGTGTGACTTTCAAGGGTCTACAACCATTTGTCCACTCACCTCTGGTGGGACTAAATGTCATACACCCATCACAATACATGTTTTGTTCATACACCCATCACAATACATTTTTTGTTCAACTAGAAAACTATGTAAGCTTTTAGGCACTTAAACTCAGAGGCGTAGCGACCCTTCCCGGCGCCCGGGGACAAACTTTTGATTTGCACCCCCCCCCCCCCTCAAACTTTTAATTTGGCGCCCCCCCTAAGGTCGGCGCCCGGGGGACATATGTCCCCCGCCCCCCCCCCCCCCCCCCCCCCCCCCCGCTACGCCTCTGCTTACACTGTCATCACTCATTGTTTTAAAACATTAAATTTTTTTTTTGAGCAAATGAGTTTGAGGTTAAGGATATGTTCAACATTTCCAAAAAATGCAACATGACATTATATTGCATGAATACATTTACACAAGATAGTTAACTTCTTGTAAAACCATTCACAAGCTACTTCAGAAGGGATGTTTAGCTGCAATGTTTACAAAGAGTTTCTCTAACCATACGGTCCATGGGGCAAGTAAAAGTAGAGTTCACCTTTTTTTTGTGACCTCAGCATATAAAAGGGATAGTGTGGTCAGCACTATGCCCAGTCACCTTTACCTTCCATATGAGTCAGGTACCAATCAGAGCTATACGTTCTACAGACTGGAATCCGGATTTGAACTCGACTAGCAGTATTATGCTTTACCATTTGACCACGCCAACCCATCATGCATATATTAAGTCAACAAAGTAACAAGTAATAATGATCAAGATAGAAATTTTGCAAATCAGATAAGTCACTCTCACTGCTCTTCTAAGATCAAGCTGGTTAGGTATCTAAGTTATAATTAAAAAATGGAATGTATTTTTTAAATATGCGATTGCCACTTTACAATGTTGCATGTATTGTATGTAGCTAAAGATACATTGAAGAATAAACTAAATGGTTTTTTACTAAAGAAGTTATTAAGTAAGTGTTATCTAATTTTCATGTATCCTACATTCAACCTAGAAAAAAAGAAACCATTAAGTTGACAAAAGTTGTGATTTTATCTACTGAGGTCTATTTGTAACTTCACCCACACAGACTTGCTAATGAGGTTCACAAAAACTACCCAATGGTTATTTAATACAACAAACAAACATTCATCTAAACATCATGTCAATTAAAAGGGAACATTTCAATTAAAACTGACTTGGACATAGAACAAAGAAAACTATAGTGGGATACATAGTACAGATTGTTCTCTATTTTTAGCTGCCTGACTTTCTCAGAAACATGTGCTATTCAACTGGGCCACCAACTCACAATAAAGGAAGATATAAAATCATGGAAATATAACTAAACATTCTCTAAAATAAATATTTTGTATAAAAGCAGTCAGAAAATAGAGAGAATCAAAAATATTTCCAGGATAGGATTGTCTTTTTCATAATTCATTTGGGAAGACAGAAAAAATGTCCTATCCACAAAAAAGTTGATGAAAGACAAGATGGAAAATGTTGTAAAAATGTATGATATAATACATTCAAATATATCACAATGATTGAAATATACAATTACAGATTTTTTTATAAAATTAATTTATGCTGCACAGCTTACACATGCTATCAAAATCAAAAGCCATAAAACAGCGCAACTAAAATAACATCAAAAAATAACATCAAAACAATCAAACTTGCAATGCATCATAACACAATACTGTTTAAGACATTGGTCATATACTTTGTGTTTCATTCACCTCACTTCTTACACATTGCAAACATGTCTTCTCACTGCTTAGACATCTGACTGCTTACACATCATCTGACTGCACATCATCTGACTGCTTACACATCATCTGCTTACACATCATCTGGCTGCTTACACATCATCTGCTTACACATCATCTGACTGCTTACACATCATCTCAAAGCTTACACAGCTCACTACTCACAAACTGATTATACAAAACTTGGACAACACATCCCTGACAAAGTTGCTGCTGATATCTTTCTACCAGTTAGACAAACTGGTCACTGCTGTTGTTTCTCTTGTACCTGACTGTATGAAAACTGTCCTCGTCCTCAAACTTCACCTGCTCAATGTGTTTAGTCACATCAGTAATTGCACTATCATCATGCCTCTCCCTCCCTTCAGCACAGTTTTGGCCTCTCATCTGGGAATGGTCTGTCCATCTCCCACCTCTGGACACAACCTTCCCCTCTGTGCCCAGTGGTGACATGTGACCCCCACTGAAAGCCCTCCTGTAATGGCTGTTGTGCTGGTGCCTCAGCAGGACAGGCTCACTCTCAGACTGATTGACCCGAGCACCCCATGGCTGCTCCACCTCCCCATGTCTCTTGAATCTTCTCCTGTTGTTCTGTTTCCCACCACTGCTGCGATTGTTGACAAATGTATTTTCCTCTTGGTATTTTCTCCCTTCAAAATTTTGACTATTTTTCCAACCATCACCTCTTCTGTTGTTAAAGTTTCTTACCCTTTGACCTTCGCCTCGGCCAAACCCTCTTTGGTATTCTTGATTGGAACGGTTTTGAGAAGTCTGACTCTGTGCAGGATCCTGTCCGGAATATTTAACCTGTATTGGCTCCCGTGCATTTGTAAACACTGAAAGGTTTTTATTTTGGTCATTGCCCTTGACCTTTGACTGATCACTGTGTGTGGTGCGGCAGGCATCAGCGTATGTGTGGCTGCTAGCGTGTTCACTGAAACCACTCTCAGAGCTGTTTGTTGTACCCGAGCAAGAAGCCTCATCCCCCTCTCCAATAGAAAATACAACCTTCTGATTGGTCAGGTTGCCACTGCCAGCTGCCTTCTCTTTCTGCTCCTCAGAAAGTGTGAGGGATGGTGATGCAGTGAAAGATGGGTGGTCAGTCTTGGAAGTCTGGCTGATGCTGCGACTCATGGGAGAGAATGAAGATGTAGGCTCAGAGAAGAGAACATTGGTGGTCCCTGGTATGGGCTTGCTGATACTTAACTTCCTCCCTGCCACTATGTTGGCCCACAGATTAGGCTGAGCTGTGGAAACCACAAACACAATTTGAAACATGTCATAGAAATGTTAAAAGACATGGAAATGTTTGAATTCAAAAAAATATTTGAAGTCATGGAAATGTTTGAAGTCATGGAAATGTTTGAAGTCATGGAAATACTTCTTTTGTTTGACATATTGGAATGCTAACATAACAAAATACTGTAAAATGTAAAAAAAAATTTTATACACCAGGACGGCAGTTTTCCCGGAATATCCTGGAATTTTAGGGACCTAGTAAAATACTAGAAGCTACCTACTAGTAGATAGTGTCAGGGGTAGCTCAAAGAAAATAAATGCTACATAACAGTAGATTGTGTCTGAGGTAGCTCATAAAAGAAAATAACTGGTACCTACCAATAGATTTTGTCTGAGGTAGCTCCACAGGAAAGAAAGACTTGGACCAGGCACCTTGTAAACTAGGAAAACTGACATTGTGTAGCTGTGACATGGAGGAGTTGTTGATGGGGGAGGTAGGCATGGAGCTGGCTGTAAGAGGACCCGTCTCAACACTCTCTATTGTCTCTGGCAAGAGTCTGTCAATCAAAAATAAAATAACTGCAGGACATCACTGATGTAATTTGAATGACTTCTGATATAACTTTTATTGAAAGATTTTTTTAAGTGTTTAGGACTCTTTATTTTTCTAAACATATTTTCAAACAATAAGCTGTGAAGATATTATTAGCATCAAAGTAGAAGGAACACATGTTATAACTAAAATTTCTTGGGTTGATATCATTAGCTTTCTATTTATATCAACATTCCCCATGATTCAAGGGGTGCTACTGTGCTAACTTCACCAGTATCTTTCTCTATAAACAACTCCTATCATTTAAGGATTAAACCCTGGCTCAACCCTGGGCAGCATTTTGTGTTACCACAGACAACATATCTTGACACATCTTCTCCCAACCTGTGTGCAGGGCCACCCAAGTGCCAGTGTTATCTCACTAGACAATATAATGGCAGCACAACACACAGCTGGTGCTGTTTCCTCCAGGAGACATTTACTGCCACACACACACACACACATACACAAACACACACAATATTTGGTGAAAAAAATAGGATTTAAAATTTAAGTGGATGTAAAAATAAGACATTTACAGTATCAAAGTAATGCTAAGCTGAGCTTAAACTTAGGCAATCATTGTTTAAATGTTGGAATTTTATGAGATTAAGTGTGATCTACAAAGATGTGTACCTGTTAAATGTGATCAACAAAGATGTGTACCTGTTATGTGTAATCAACAAAGATGTGTACCTGTTATGTGTAATCAACAAAGATGTGTACCTGTTATGTGTAATCAACAAAGATGTGTACCTGTTAAATGTGAGCACAAAGATGTGTACCTGTTAAATGTGATCAACAAAGATGTGTACCTGTGAAGTGTGATCAACAAAGATGTGTACCTGTTAAGTGTGATCAACAAAGATGTGTACCTGTTAAGTGTGATCAACAAAGATGTGTACCTGTTAAATGTGATCAACAAAGATGTGTACCTGTTAAATGTGATCAACAAAGATGTGTACCTGTTAAGTGTGAGCACAAAGATGTGTACCTGTTAAGTGTGATCACAAAGATGTGTACCTGTGAAGTGTGATCAACAAAGATGTGTACTTGTTAAGTGTGATCAACAAAGATGTGTACCTGTTAAGTGTGATCAACAAAGATGTGTACCTGTTAAGTGTGATCAACAAAGATGTGTACCTGTTAAATGTGATCAACAAAGATGTGTACCTGTTAAGTGTGAGCACAAAGATGTGTACCTGTTAAGTGTGATCACAAAGATGTGTACCTGTTAAGTGTGATCAACAAAGATGTGTACCTGTTAATGTGATCAACAAAGATGTGTACCTGTGAAGTGTGATCAACAAAGATGAGTACCTGTTAAGTGTGATCAACAAAGATGTGTACCTGTTAAGTGTGATCAACAAAGATGTGTACCTGTTAAATGTGATCAACAAAGATGTGTACCTGTTAAGTGTGAGCACAAAGATGTGTACCTGTTAAGTGTGATCACAAAGATGTGTACCTGTTAAATGTGATCAACAAAGATGTGTACCTGTTAAATGTGATCAACAAAGATGTGTACCTGTTAAATGTGATCTACAAAGATGTGTACCTGTTAAATGTGATCAACAAAGATGTGTACCTGTTAAGTGTGAGCACAAAGATGTGTACCTGTTAAGTGTGATCAACAAAGATGTGTACCTGTTAAATGTGATCAACAAAGATGTGTACCTGTTAAATGTGATCAACAAAGATGTGTACCTGTTAAATGTGATCAACAAAGATGTGTACCTGTTAAGTGTGATCAACAAAGATGTGTACCTGTGAAGTGTGATCAACAAAGATGTGTACCTGTGAAGTGTGATCAACAAAGATGTGTACTTGTGAAGTGTGATCAACAAAGATGTGTACCTGTTAAGTGTGATCAACAAAGATGTGTACCTGTTAAGTGTGATCAACAAAGATGTGTACCTGTTAAATGTGATCAACAAAGATGTGTACCTGTTAAATGTGATCAACAAAGATGTGTACCTGTTAAATGTGATCTACAAAGATGTGTACCTGTTAAATGTGATCAACAAAGATGTGTACCTGTTAAGTGTGATCACAAAGATGTGTACCTGTTAAATGTGATCAACAAAGATGTGTACCTGTTAAATGTGATCAACAAAGATGTGTACCTGTTAAATGTGATCAACAAAGATGTGTACCTGTTAAGTGTGAGCACTAAAGACTTCTGAGTGGATGCTGGATTTTCTCCATCTAGTTCATATAAAAATCTGGTCATGCGAGGTTTATGAACAGTTGGCTGCAGAAATTAATGTCAAATAGAATTTTAATCTTCAGCTAATCTTTCTGTTTGAGGATTGAGTATATCAGAGATGTATATATTTGTCTAGACCTACAAAACCTACTATTAAAATTAATATGTCTATGTATTGATGTCAAAACTAGATTTATCAATGGCTGTCAACAAAGAAAATTGTTGGCTTAATATGACATTAGCTTCTACATCTTGTGCAAAGTATTTCATTTACTAACTTTCAAATTACTTCATTACAATGTAAAATATTAATCATTTTTTAGTGAAAGACAGACCACTTAAAATTAAATTAAAGCATAGCTTAAACTGTGCACACCTCATATGTTATGACACATTCAATAGTCATTTCTTTCACAATACCTTGACACCAGGTGTTCATGATAAATGGTGGCTGCAGAAAAATTAAATTACATGAGATAAACGAATATCACATTTTTCTCATACATGTAATAAAATGCTGACATTTTTCACTCATTTATCACTTAAAAAGCTATAACTCAATAACTTTCACAAGTTAAAAATTTTAACCTAGGATTTTTATTTACTACATAGACTACTTGAGATAACTGACTTTGTATAGAACTTTTACCTGTTTTAATTTATAGGTCCCATAATCAGGCATCTTACAGGTGAATGCGACTTCTTTGACAAGGGTAAGGGCAGTCTTGTCACTGTCATCTTCTATGTCAAAATCCAAGTACATTTTCCATTTGGTTTCCTGCAGGGTAGACAAACAATCATAACATAAATACTACAACCTCAATCATTAAATGAATACTACAATGTTGGTTAAACCTCAATCATTAAATGACTACTACAATATTAGTTAAACCTCAATCATTAAATGACTACTACAATATTAGTTAAACCTCAATCATTAAATGACTACTACAATATTAGTTAAACCTCAATCATTAAATGACTACTACAATATTAGTTAAACCTCAATCATTAAATGACTACTACAATATTAGTTAAACCTCAATCATTAAATGACTACTACAATATTAGTTAAACCTCAATCATTAAATGACTACTACAATATTAGTTAAACCTCAATCATTAAATGACTACTACAATATTAGTTAAACCTCAATCATTAAATGACTACTACAATATTAGTTAAACCTCAATCATTAAATGACTACTACAATATTAGTTAAACCTCAATCATTAAATGACTACTACAATATTAGTTAAACCTCAATCATTAAATGACTACTACAATATTAGTTAAACCTCAATCATTAAATGACTACTACAATATTAGTTAAACCTCAATCATTAAATGACTACTACAATATTAGTTAAACCTCAATCATTAAATGACTACTACAATATTAGTTAAACCTCAATCATTAAATGACTACTACAATATTAGTTAAACCTCAATCATTAAATGACTACTACAATATTAGTTAAACCTCAATCATTAAATGACTACTACAATATTAGTTAAACCTCAATCATTAAATGACTACTACAATATTAGTTAAACCTCAATCATTAAATGACTACTACAATATTAGTTAAACCTCAATCATTAAATGACTACTACAATATTAGTTAAACCTCAATCATTAAATGACTACTACAATATTAGTTAAACCTCAATCATTAAATGACTACTACAATATTAGTTAAACCTCAATCATTAAATGACTACTACAATATTAGTTAAACCTCAATCATTAAATGACTACTACAATATTAGTTAAACCTCAATCATTAAATGACTACTACAATATTAGTTAAACCTCAATCATTAAATGACTACTACAATATTAGTTAAACCTCAATCATTAAATGACTACTACAATATTAGTTAAACCTCAATCATTAAATGACTACTACAATATTAGTTAAACCTCAATCATTAAATGACTACTACAATATTAGTTAAACCTCAATCATTAAATGACTACTACAATATTAGTTAAACCTCAATCATTAAATGACTACTACAATATTAGTTAAACCTCAATCATTAAATGACTACTACAATATTAGTTAAACCTCAATCATTAAATGACTACTACAATATTAGTTAAACCTCAATCATTAAATGACTACTACAATATTAGTTAAACCTCAATCATTAAATGACTACTACAATATTAGTTAAACCTCAATCATTAAATGACTACTACAATATTAGTTAAACCTCAATCATTAAATGACTACTACAATATTAGTTAAACCTCAATCATTAAATGACTACTACAATATTAGTTAAACCTCAATCATTAAATGACTACTACAATATTAGTTAAACCTCAATCATTAAATGACTACTACAATATTAGTTAAACCTCAATCAAAATTATCTACAGCAGGAACAAAATATTTTTATTAAGCAAAGTGAAAATGATTTGAAAAGGAAATCAGAATTTTCTTAAGATGAGAACATTAGATGTACCTCATAGATTTTTTCATTCATAACTAAACTACTTGGTGTTTTAAAGAGTGTACAACTTTACCAATGTTGCACAGGATTTATTATTGTGTTATTATTTGTGAACAGGTTTTTAAGGCAAAGGATGCAACTCAAATTGGTTGTAAAGGTTAAAACATTGGTAAACACTGTGGAAATCTCCATTATCAATTAAAAAAGACAATAAGCAGTTAAATTTAGGTGACAGAAAGATCAAACAAGATAACAGGTGTCTTCTTCATCTTTGCTCTTAATTGTATTGTTGGAAGGGAATTCCTCAAACACAATTAAGTATTCAATGTCAACTGTGACCTACTTAGGTCTGTTTGGCTTTATGTATATTCAATCTCCTGAGTTATGTATTTGTCCTTGGGAGAATTGTCAGTTCACTGGTACAACCCGGTCAGCTGAACGCTGTCACATCATGTGATTGTAAGTTTAATCCCTGGCAGAACCTCAACCAATGGACTTGCGACCGTGAGGATCCTTGACTGACCCTCAACCAATAGTCTTAAGACTTTTGAGTTATTTCCCCTTACTCTGAGTTGTATTTAATCACGGGTTTCTCAAGTTCAGAGGCCGCCAGATTGACCTAGGGACCAGGAGAGGTGTGCCTGTGGTTAGGTACGCCATTTTGCAGTCTTGTTATTTTGTGACATGATTTCACCTTTTGTATAAGGAATTATGTGACTAGTTGTAGTTTACTGAATTTGTGGTCTGGTGTATTATGACACCTTTTTGACTATCGGTGATAGTATTAACCTGTATAAGGATTTCTATTGTTGTAGAGGCAAATTGTCTCTCCTTGGTCTTTTGTTGTAATTATTATGAGGCCATTCAGTTGTGTGTAGTAATGATTTATCACAGCTGTGATGTATTGTGATTTTTCTCAAACTGTAAGTTGGAGTTGAGTTTATTTATATTACACTGAGAATCTGTACATTTTGATCTTACCTAGTGTCATTATCTTGTACATAAATTAAAAAGGTATTCATAGTTTAAGGCGTGTGAGTCTCTTTGATTTGTCGTGATTTACCCCTAGACTGAATTAACGAGCTCACGGCAAGTTGTTGAGATTCCGTTACAACGTCTTCTATCGGTACCATACCAAACGAACCTGGGGCGTCCGCTTCCTCCGCGGCTGTCGGAGGTCGGACATAACAAGTGAGGGCTCGACCGGTATTTTGATTTATGTGCAAGTTTGGCACTAGTTTGAGTTTGTGATCAAGAGTTTGGTCAGTAGTTCGAAGAAGTTGAACTAGTTATTGAGTAGTTGTTTTTGTTATCAGTTGAAAGTAAACATTGTTACTTGTAGCTATGGAGGCTTTGTTGTTAAGTCCTACTGTGGAAGCAGTTGAGAACTTAAGTAGGAAAGATTTGATAACAGTTGTCAAAAAGTTAAACCTGGACTATATTGTTACTCAGACCTCTAGGGTGTTGAAGGACAAAGTTATTGTTTACTTCATTAATGAAGGCATGTTAGATGAGAGTCTTCTTTCTGAAGTTTTGGCACGGGAAGTGAAAATTGTTGATAGGGAGTTTGAGGCCAGACTAAAGTTAGAAAGAGAAGTTCAGATGAAGCGTTTAGAATATGAGTTTGGTATTATTGGCAGTAGTTCAAGGTCAGGAGGTCTTTCTCAGTTGTCTGTGGCCCAAACATTGGCCCAGTTTTGCAAATTAGTCCCTAAGTTTGATGAGTCAGATCTTGTTGTATTTTTTAATACATTTGAGAACATGGCTGAAAGTTGTCAATGGCCTAGTAACGTAGTCACAACGTTACTAAGCACTGTTTTAATTGGTAAGGCTGCCACCACATACCAGGCACTCTCTCGCGAAGTCCAGTCAGATTACAAAAAGGTCAAGGCTGCCATTCTGAAGGCTTACGAAATAACTCCAGAAGCCTACAGAATTAAGTTCAGAAAAAGTAGGAAACAACAGAACCAAACCTATGTTGAGTTCCTTTTTGAAAAAGAAAAAGTCTTTTCAAGATGGCTCCATTCTGAGAATGTCGACGACTTCGACAAACTCAGAAGTCTGATACTAAGAGAAGATTTCCTCAACGCAGTACCTGAAGAGATCAGACTACACATCTTGGATAACCGAATAACTGACATCAAAAGGGCAGCAGAATCAGCTGATACCTACGAGCTGGTTCATAAGAAGTCACAGGGTTCTGGTACCAAATACAATCCGGTACTACCTCTCATCAGCAACAATCCCCCTACTGGCCAGTTGCTGAGATCTCGTCAATCAACACAGATACCCAGAGTCACAGCCAGGCGACTGATCTGCCACTATTGTTCCAAGCCTGGGCACATCATCAAGAACTGTTTCCTGCGACAGCGAGACAACAGAGAGTATGTACGAACATCTCGTAACGCTCTCCCCCACCAAGCAAGTCTACAGGTGAACCTCGCCCGTCGTGATGACCCTACACCAGCGTGTCCACAGGGAGGTAATGAAGTGACCACCACTTTCGTCCAGTCATCTTATGACTATCCTCTTCACCAACCGGTTACATCAGCAGCAACCAATGGTGAAGAATCGAGAACTGTTGGCTTCACGTCATTCATGACAGATGCTGTCATCAGCAACCCTGGAGATCCAGCATCATCGCGGAACATCGTCGTCCTAAGAGACACTGGGGCTTCTCAGTCACTTTTGCTGAGAAACTCATTGAGCATCGCTCCAGAAACCAACACCGGAGATGTCACCATCATTCAAGGAGTGGGAGCTGAACCAACAGTAGTTCCACTACATAAGTTCAACCTGAGACATCAGCTCATCCAAGGAGATGTCATCCTTGGGGTGATAGATTCCATACCTGTCCCAGGAGTACACCTGCTTCTAGGGAATGACCTAGCGGGAAGCAAAGTCCACCCCCAGGAAGTTCAGAACCCGTTCTCTACAGACCCCGACGGTGAAAATGAACTGTTCTTTTGGCCGAGAATGCACCACGATGACACTCGTTATTGCAGACATTGTAAGAACTGTCAGTTGGTTGGGAATCCCAGTCAAAATATTCCCCAGGCCGATGAAACAGATTCTTGTGCTAGACGAAGCATTTAACAAGATTACCAAGGACTGCGTCACCTACTTCCCAGACCGGAGAAAGAAACAACTGGTTTATCATGTAAACTCACTATCTCTTTCTCCACAGCTAAGTTTATGTTACTTATAAGTATTTCTAGTCTAGTAAATTTGATGATGCTACTCTTAACAAGTTAAAGGCCCCAAAATTGTTAAATACTAAATTTTTGGCCCATTTAGAAGACCAACGTGTACATGTATCTTCTAATGAGAATCAGACATTCTCACAGGTAGTTAAAACTTTACCCTCCATTCCTTGGGATGGCAGGTTACTATAGGCGGTTTTGTAAAAACTTTTCAGCTGTAGCTGAGCCACTTACTGCCTTATTGAAAAAGGGTGTTGAGTTTGAATGGTCAACTAAATGTCATGAAGCTTTTTTGACCATTAAGTCATTTTTATCTAATGCTCCTGTTATGGCTGCACCAGATTTCAGCAAGCTTTTTAAACTTGCCATTGATGCTAGCAATTTAGCCATTGGCTCAGTCTTATTCCAGGAAGACAACCGAGGGATTGATCATCCAATAGCCTTTTTCTCTAGAAAGTTAAATGAGAATCAAAAGAATTATTCCACTATTGAAAAAGAAGCATTAGCTTTAGTCCTGTCCTTACAGCATTTTGAAGTATATGTCACTTCTTCCATCAATCCAGTCATGGTATTTTCTGACCATGATTCTCTTAAGTTCACTACTAAGTTGGGACAGAATAACAACAGAATATTAAGATGGTGTCTATTTTTCCAAAATTTTAATCTGGTTATTTCCCATATTAAAGGAACTGACAACATTGTAGCTGACTGTTTGTCAAGAATGTAAAACAACTTTGATGTTCACCTTGATCTTGTGAAACTTTTTTGGTTAGTTATAACCATTTTGCAAATGTTATGGTTGATTAAACTGTAGCCTGGTGGCTGGAGTTCCAAGCTTTCAATCAGATGTGAATTGTACGGTTTTTTCAAAACTGATTACTTGTTGAAAATGCCTGTTATTTTCAAATGAACCTTATTTAAAGGTGGTTTTGTATAATGTGCATTGAGTTGTTATAAAAATGTATCACATTATTCAGTGATGTTGTAGTGGGACATTTAAATAAAGGAATTAAGTTGTAAGTTTCCCACATATTATATCCAGATGGATATGTTTTGTTTCCTTTGCATAAGGAACTTTGATGTATTATTATTTTGGGAATGATTGTTTCCCTTTGGTAAATTGTAAAAAGGTGAATTGTTTCCCTTTAATTCTTAAAGATGTTTTTATTGACATAGAAATTTTGTAAGTTACTATAATTGGACATTTTTTGTGTCAGATTTGTTCCATATAGTGATTGCCATTTTTGTGTAACAAAAATGCCTCTCTAAAAGGGAGGGGATGTGACCTACTTAGGTCTGTTTGGCTTTATGTATATTCAATCTCCTGAGTTATGTATTTGTCCTTGGGAGAATTGTCAGTTCACTGGTACAACCCGGTCAGCTGAACGCTGTCACATCATGTGATTGTAAGTTTAATCCCTGGCAGAACCTCAACCAATGGACTTGCGACCGTGAGGATCCTTGACTGACCCTCAACCAATAGTCTTAAGACTTTTGAGTTATTTCCCCTTACTCTGAGTTGTATTTAATCACGGGTTTCTCAAGTTCAGAGGCCGCCAGATTGACCTAGGGACCAGGAGAGGTGTGCCTGTGGTTAGGTACGCCATTTTGCAGTCTTGTTATTTTGTGACATGATTTCACCTTTTGTATAAGGAATTATGTGACTAGTTGTAGTTTACTGAATTTGTGGTCTGGTGTATTATGACACCTTTTTGACTATCGGTGATAGTATTAACCTGTATAAGGATTTCTATTGTTGTAGAGGCAAATTGTCTCTCCTTGGTCTTTTGTTGTAATTATTATGAGGCCATTCAGTTGTGTGTAGTAATGATTTATCACAGCTGTGATGTATTGTGATTTTTCTCAAACTGTAAGTTGGAGTTGAGTTTATTTATATTACACTGAGAATCTGTACATTTTGATCTTACCTAGTGTCATTATCTTGTACATAAATTAAAAAGGTATTCATAGTTTAAGGCGTGTGAGTCTCTTTGATTTGTCGTGATTTACCCCTAGACTGAATTAACGAGCTCACGGCAAGTTGTTGAGATTCCGTTACAACGTCTTCTATCGGTACCATACCAAACGAACCTGGGGCGTCCGCTTCCTCCGCGGCTGTCGGAGGTCGGACATAACACAACATGTTAGGCGCAATATGGTATATTGAATCCAGCTTTTTAAATTTACTTCCATAGCCTTTGTTGGACCAAGAACAAGTTAGTTACCATGCAGCAGTTTGATTTCATAGATGACTTTGAACTCTGGACTTTTTGGTGTAGCAACTTTGAGCATTACCGGCCCGAACAAGCCAACCCCAGATAACAGGCAATTGTTATATTTTTTCAAACCTATCATTCGCAATTAAATCAAGCTTAAGGCAGAAGGCAACATTTATCATACAGGTAAATGGAAACAGTAACATTTGTGTTGTTTCCAATATTTAAGTTTTAAAAACAATCAATATATTTTTTATTAAGATGACTCTCCTGAGTAAAACCAATCAATAGCTTATCTCTAAAACAGCATTAACTGATTTGTAAGTAATAATCGAGCACACCAGAAATGGGTTTAAACTGAGACACAAGATTACACCATAAACCCACCACTCTGTATTATATTTAAAGTTCTATGTTTCAGTATACATGAATATGGAGTTCATTATTAACAACAAAGCTTTCAGATGTTCAATTTTAGTTAGCTGGCTTTAGCTTATTTATTATATAGTTTATATATTTTTAAAGCAAAGAATCTTTTTAATATAACTAGATTTTCATGTCTGCCATATAACTGTTGATAAAAAAAATAAGATCAATTAAACTGACAGAGAGAAGTGTAATTAATCAACATTTTAGTCAGTGATTTCAGCATTTTGGATTTTACCCAATGTTCCCCTTAGTAAACAAAAGATTTACTTCAGCTGAGGATCCTTTCCTCAAGTGATGTCCAAATATCAACATGACTGCAACAAACTCTCTTGTCTGGGGATGGGAGTTCTGTTCCCCCTGAGAACAGAAAAAACATTACATTGTTTATATAAAGGTACAAACAATTATTTCTTACTGTAATATTATGCATAGTTTAATGAGCACAATCAAAAAAATTTCGGTAATAAGAAGCTGTTAAAACCTAAATAAGTCTAAAATTTGGTTCCTGAGCTTGTCTAAGTCTTTGAATTCACCAAACTGTAATGGGTACCTGGTTCAAGTTTGAGTAAAGTCATCTGTGTGTAATGCTGACCACACAATTCTTTCATATACCATGATCAAGCAGTTTTCATCAGAACTAAAATGTTACTTTCCCACTTTTACTGCATTTTTAGTCATTTTTATCTGTCTCTCCTAGATAATTGAATGGTTTTTTTTTCAGCTCATCACTAGTGGTTTTATAATCAGCTTTTAACTATGTGTACAGACAAATAACAAACAAAACACTTACTGGTTTTATAAGAGGTGGAAAATTGAGCAGCCTAAAGTTGTGGGTCTTCAATGTTTCAATCTCCAACTGAAAAGAGGCCAACAATTAGTTTACCTGAATCTCAAATTAATATTGCTTATAAAAAGGTCATTATATTTTTACAGTCTAAGTTTGTGAACATGACTTATTTTAGTAGTTGTGATTTAGCTAGGTCAGTTCACTTTCAAAAAGTCAAAACATGGTTACTGAAGATTTCTTCTTTATAATTGTTTATAAAATTACAAATTATTTCTTACAACCTAAGACTTCATACAAAATTAACAATTACCAAACTTCAGAAAAAACCTGGCAAAAAAAAATATAGCCTGTTAGCTTTTTATTTTATAACTATATACCTCTATGTGTATTTTTAAAATGTGGGTTTTTCAAATCTAATGTTTTGGAAATCCTTAATATTAAGAATGAAATCTGATTTGTTATGTCTTAAAGTAAAAAAATCATTTATGTTAATGAACTACAATTAACATATCCAGTTTATAAATGCTATTCTACAAAGCTTATTTAAAAATAATTAAATCCATAAAGTTTGGGGGTAACACTAGAGGCTACATCTTAAACAATTATTGTTAATTAAACACAAGCTTTACTGTTACTGTCTTTAGGGCCCATTTATTAGACAAAATGTTTCAGGTTATAACTTTAAATTCACATTACAAAAAATTAGAGGTAAATTGCGTAACACATAATATGTCTACTATGCAGGCTTTTAATCTATTGCAAATACACGATTATTAAAAAAAAAAACTTTTTCCGAAACAGTTAGTTGAAAGTTAAACATAATGTCAATAAAACACCTGCATGGAAATCAATTAACAATTGTATTTTACCTGCCTCTTGAAGCACAGACCTAGCTTCTTTTTTAAATTAACAAATGAAATTAATTTGTAAACACAAGCTCATGTAACAGTTACATCCCTGTTGATATTGTATTAACACTTGAGATATGTAGTATGAAACAAAATGTTCCATTGGCACTGTTTGAAAATAAGTTTGTGCCTGATAAACAGCTGTAAAATACCTGAAAATCCATGACATGACCAACACTGACAATGCCCAACTCCTTTAAATCTTTCTCTAACTGTTTGAAAATAAGTTTGTGCCTGATACAGCTGTAAAATACCTGAAAATCCATGACATGACCAACACTGACAATGCCCAACTCCTTTAAATCTTTCTCTAACAAGCGCAGCAATCTACGTCCAGTAATATGATTGCTTAGAAACAAATCTGCATACTGTGCAAGATCTGCTGTGTGACCTAAACAAAATTAGTTGTAACAGTTGTCACTAGCATGTAAAATCATCAATATTGTGTATTATTTTTTTTTAAACTTTCCAATAATTTTTTAATTACAAATAAAGTGATTTTAAGAACAAAATTGCTTTATAAACTAAATATTATGAGTAGGCTTATACAAACTAAATGGTTAATTTAGTACAGTTAACTTTGTCAGAAACAAAAAAGACCTAGATTCTATATTTAGCATTGAACATTATTAGAAAAGTAACAGAAAATACCTGAACTTCTTAACTGCATCACCCATTGATACTGAAATAATATCAAACAAATGTTACTCTTTTTCCACAGCAAACCAAAATTAAATTAGCCTATATGAACTCAAATTTCTGTGGTATGTTTACTTATATAATTTGATTGGTTTTTAATATCTATTATAGGTGACATTTTTATATGAACAATAATTATGTTATGCAATAGGTAGTAACATTTTTTAATTAGTCTACAGCAAGAAAAATGAGGATCATTTATGTATTTAAGCTGACTAAATTAATGTCCCTAGACTTTAATTAATGTTTAATATTTGCGAACTCTTAACTAAAACAGGATTTAAAAATTGAATCTACTTACGACATCGACATCTCTCCATGTATTTACATCATAATCCTCCAGCCTCTAAAAGAATAATGAAAGGAATTAGTTTGTGTTTTCTGTAGAGAAAATTATGAAACTTATAGGAGATCTATCAAAGTGACTTACCACTATATTGAACTGTTGATTTAAGGATCTTTCTCTCTCTTTAAGTTTTAATTCTCTCTCTCTTAGCTCTTGTTCCCTGTCACAAATATCTTTCTCTGCACGTTTTAATCGCTCCAATGTTGCTTGAATTTCTTTCCTAAAAATAATTAGTTATATTTATGAGATGCTCAAATGTTTGAAAATAATTTAACACTTTAGTTTTAAAGGAACTATAAATACAGCTGTTCATATAAAGCAGGGGTCTCCAAACTTTTCAGCCCGAGGGCCGCATTAACTATCAAATATCAGTTCGAGGGCCAGAGTTTCTTCCAGGCATCGCTTCGGGGTGGCATATATATATATATATATATATATATATATATATATATATATATGTATATATATATATATATATATATACATTTCAATACTCTGCTTAGAACTTTCACACAACTTAGCCATCTTACTGCGGTGTAATATGTTAATTCTTGCGATTCTGTGTTTGTATCTTTCAACATGTCTCTGAACTATCTACGGATGAGCCCATGTGACCTTATTAATTTCACCATCTTCAACACAGGATTCAGTACACTGCTAATGTCCACATATTAAGTACACAAAGCTTGCTGGTGAATAATACAGTGCAGGGACATTGGTTGTAGAATGTTTTTCTCATTCGCTTGTCCAACCAAGCCTATCTTTATGACGCTCATTTACGTTCCTCCATCAACTTTTAGGCAACTGAAGTTAGAGCAGTCCAAGTTATAATCAGCAAATGTTTTTTTTACTAATTGAATATATCCTCTCCGGTAACAGTGCCATACATGTTATGTAGGGAAGCCAGCCATTGTGTTATGCTCTTGTCTTCATCTACATCTCTAATGAACACAAGCAATTGAGAGGTGGGTCAGCTGTCCAGCGACTCATCAGTTGCAATTGAAAAATTGTGAAACTTGCTTGCATATTTCGCTGTTAGATTCACAATGTTTTATAGATCTACAATGTCTGCAACACGGTTGGCAATGGTACTTTTGCACCAAATCCTACATTATCAATTTTTTTTTAATTTTTCCTGGACAAAAAGGTCTCCGCGGGCCGGATGAGAGGACCTCGCGGGCCGTAGTTTGGAGACCCCTGATATAAAGTATTATACTTCCTTAATTGCTAGTTACAAAGAGAAATAGTGTTAGATTGTGAAGGAGACCTGAATGTTTCTAAAAAATAAAATGTGGATGTTGTATGTCCATAATTTGGGTGCAAATTTGTGTCATGATTGGGAGTGGGTGGTAACAGCTAAGTTTTATTCATTTTCCTGTTACAAAATATATTAATAAATGGCAGTCTTGGTTTAACTTGTTTTCTAAGTTTAACTGCTCATGTGAGTTGATTTTAAAGACAAACAAAGGAGAACTTACTTCCATACACCTTTATGATCCAGGAAGGAGTTGGTCAAGTCAAGAAGGGATTCTGTAACATTAAATATTAAAAGTACATATCCAAGCTCATTCATTGGCATAGGTGGTCACTGTCTAGCATTTCTTTGGTTTGTTTCCCTCATAGACTGAAGAACCCAAATATAATAGATGACAAGCCCTGTTTGCTAATCTACCTTATCAAACATTTACATCTTGCTTTGCTACTATATTTTCTAATGCTTTTTGTATTAGGCTAATCTACAATAAAAATCATACCAGTACCAGAATAAAGGCAGTTTTCTTAGGGATGACTATAGAAATAATGCTTAAGTGGCAAAGATTTAAACATAAGTTTGTATATACACATTAAATAAAGCAAGAGTTAAGTTAACTAATATACTCAAAGCTTAACAAATGTGCTTACCATCTTCAGACATTGTTTTCAGCAGCATCAATATTTGTGTGAAATTTGGTCTCAGCTTAGGGTCAAGCTGCCAACACTGTTCCATCATCTTTCTAAAGCTTGGTGGACAAGTACTAGGTATCATGAGTCTCTGAAAATGTCAACAGAACAAACTGAACAGTTTCTTTTAAAATAAAATTTTACAAATGTTTAAATGTTAACTTTTTCCAACAACAGATATAGACACAAGAAATATTATTACCTCCCCTTTTTCAACAACCAACCAAGCAACTTGGAATCCCTCAATACCATTAAATGGAACTTCTTTAGTTAGCAACTCCCAAAGAACCTGATAAAATGTGAACATACATTACTTTTAAATCAAGAAATCATTAAATATATGCATGTGCAATTATAAATTAGTGTAAAAAAAAAACAGTGTTGTTAAACTGTTGTATACTGATGATGAACGCCTTATGGTCAAATCTTCCACTGTTATTGTTGTGAAGATGCTAACACTGTTTTTTATTATGATTATATTTTCAAGAGGACATACCACTCCATATGACCATGTGTCACAAGATTCAGAAACAGGAAAACTTTGAATGACCTGAATTAAATACTTTGAATTAGCATTACAAAGAAATATAACTCAATCTTAATTTTACATAATAAATGTGTATCTTTTAGGTATAAATCATGTTTGCTTATACCAAAATCTTTGTGCATACACAGTGAAAACAATGCAAGGTATATGAGGGTTGCTCACCTCTGGTGCCATCCAAGGAAAGGTTCCAGCCAAAGACATTCTTGTTGTGCTGCCAATAAATCTTGATGCCCCAAAATCACAAAGCTATTGAAAATGGTTTAGAGTCATAAGAAGTATGTCCAAAGAAAAGAGTATAAGAAAAAGTAATAACATTTTAAATTGTCAGTTTTATCATACAGTGATTCACTTTCAATACATACTATTTCAAGTGCCAAAAAAATATAGTAATAAAATTACAAAATACCTTGCATGTCCAATCTTCAGCAATTACAACTGTCAAAAAAGTAAATATTTTAATTTTAGTAATAGTTCACATTTTTGCTAAATAAATTATTTCCCCCTCGTCATAATAATTCGCACCCCTTCACAGTTTTTTAATCAACAAATGTTCAAAAACAGATAATATTTCTGGTTAAGTTAAGAGTTAAGATAAATAAAGTGTGAACATGACTGTTCTGACTATATCTCAGTACACAGTAGTAAGCCTACCACCAGGGGATGATGCGGATGATATGGGGTTTTTTTATGAGTTACTAAAATCTCCTAGAAAGTAGAGTTTATTGCATCCTAATTGTAAAATACTATTGCTTTTTAATTTGAAAAATAAAATTCATGAAATGCTCAGACAATAGTTTTTAAAAGTATCTAGCTGAAAAGGGTCTATTATTATTTTACTTTCACTTTGAGGGAAAGAGGGGAATGGTATTTGGCAATGGAAATTTAAAATAAACAAAATTGCATTTCTGAAAAAGTTTACATAAAAATACACATCTTTTGCAGTAACATTTGTCATAAATAAAAACAGTTCTAACAAAATTGTGTTTTTTTTTCCAGATAACTAAATAGAATCAATGATTAAATGGGAAATCGAATTCCTCAACATACCATTTTTGGATTTTAAGTCTCTGTGAATAACTTTCACTGGTGCTTCTCTATGTAGATAATTCATGCCTAAACAAACAAATTATTTAAGAAAAATTGGCTTATTAAAATTCAAATATTATTTAACTACTAATTGCCATATAGATATTAAAATAACTTCAAACTACTCATAAAGAGTGGACTAACTTGGAATGAGAAAAAATTCTCAAACTTACCTCTTGCTATTTCAATAGCCCATTTTACAATCTGACGAAAATCCAAAGCATTTTCTGGATTTTGCATGTAGGAATAGAGAGAACCATTTGGTGCATATTCTGTTAGAAAAAATACAGATCATTCAATATTTCCAAACACTATAATTTTTTAATAATAAAATATGAATAAAAAGGTAATTTTTACCATTTCAATATTCCACTGTAACAACTGGGCCATTTGTCAAAAATGACACATTCAGATGAAAAAATTTGCATTTAGATTAATCTTAAAATAAGCATCTTTGCTTTTCACATAAGTTTATTTATTCATAAATCATATTACCTAGGACGTAATACAAGATTTACACTTTCTGAAAACACGAGTGTTACACAAGTGAAAATCCAATGTCAGTCTTACCATCAAATATGCCAGTATAACTTCTGAGAATGTGAAATGTAGCTCAAAAAAATTAGAAGTGAAATCAGTCTTATATGATCAGCCTGATTCATAATTTATGGTGGAAAACAATAGTAAAATGAATTCCTTTTTCTGACATGTGAATGATCTACCATCATGTGACACATGTTACTGCAGAATACTACAGCACTTAAAAGAACCTCCACCAATGGTCTCCTTGAGACACAGTGCCTGTCCTGTCTCAAGTCAGGATAAAGGATGAGGGCCAGGCTAACATGGGAACTAAACTGATACAGAAACTCCAAGAAAGACATCAGAAAGAGAGGAAGTGACTAAGCCGATTATCCTCTCAACTAGAAAAAATACATGATATGTAAGGACCATGTGATGTATGAATCTGAAAAGGTAAGGAAGGTAGCACTTAAGATCGGGAACAAGAGACTTCAAGAGGCGAGTTTAAGCTGACCCTGAACAAACACATTTGAGGTGCTGTGAGTGACTAAAAAAACAATAGGCAGAGTGAAAGAGATATTGGCATAATGCAAGGAAGTATTAGGACATACAGTTCTATGCCCAGCCACTTTCCTACATAGAAGTCATACACCTTTGAGAACTGGGTAAACTCAAAGACATCCTACTGTCTTGAATCTGAGGACCGAAGCAAACATTTGCAGGTTAGCAATCGTGCACCCTTCAGCTCAACCCCACCATCCTAAATGATTATAGAGTCCTTTCATATGACGTCACGTTCGTTCCTGATACCTACGTCCGCCGCCACGGTGGTGTACACCAGACGTAAACACAATCAGCTGTTCACCAGCGCTGGACGCGTTCACTGTATGTAAAGAACCGCACCCGCGGAAAAGGAAAAATACGTTAAAAAACTTGAACTCTTAGGAATTGAAGATCCTTATACTGTTATTGACAGTTTCGTAGATAATATAAATATGTGGCCAAAATTTCTAAATAAAAATAGTATATTTGTCAAATACTAATAGTAAAAGACAAAGTCAAAAGTAATAATAAGAATAATAAGATCTAATAGTAGGCCTAATAATAGTGTTTTAATATCTAGATCTAGAATCTAGCTCTAAACATGGCGTAAACAAAATTCGGACCACAGATCTAGATTCTGGATTTAGGGTGACTGGCTCCGCTGGGTAGACATAGAATCTAGAATCTACTTCTTTACTTAAATTTAATTACAAAATTTAGATCTACATTCGATTCAAAATACAACCATAATAAATCAAAAGCAGTCATAGTAGGCATAATAAAGCATTTAATTGTCTCTAAGATCTAAAATCTCGCTCTACAATCTAATCATTTTTTTAGCAAACAAAATTTTCTGAAATTGAAATAGATTGTATGACTAGACTTAGATCTAGAATCTGCTACTTAAATTAAATTTTAAAATTTTTATACAAGCATGTAATTGATATTATTGTAGTAGAAGGCTTTAATAAATTACTAAGGCCTACCTACTTTGTGTCTTTTTACAGCAATATGTATCTGATACTGGACTTAGTTTAATTAAATTAAAATGCATATCTAGTAATTAGTCTACTAAGTTTATGTAGCCTAGTAGTAGAATCTAGATCATACCAGCCAACAACAAATAACCACATTATTATTATTTGGTTAATGATGCAGATTAGGCTAATTTTTTTTTTTAATCCACTGTTTATAAAAGAAACAAATCAAGCTAGAAACATTATAAGACTGAGATGGTTTAGAATAATAACAATGGACCCAGTCTACAATTGACACAATTGCAGGTCTACATAGGGCCTACAGTCTAGTAGTTTACAGGTAGCTGTCCAGAGTTAAGATTCTTAATGCCTTAATGCTTTCCCCTGATAAGCCCTGTGTGCTATAAATGACATAACATGACATTGAGGTGAGAAATGTTGATGGGAGAGCAGTGGGACTTTCCCCTTTGTTCTCCCTGCTGGGCCCTGAGGGTATCACAGAGGTGAGAAATTTTCAGGGGAGGGCAGTGGTACTGACTCCTCTTTGGTTTTATTGTGGGCTAGAAAGTGTGGGGGCTGGCGATCATGAGGGTTGAACATCAGTATTAATGTGTCTGATCACTTCCCTGCTGGATTATAAGGGTCTTAAATTGTATAACATGCTACCCAAATTGGCTGAGATCTAAGAACAGCAGTGGTTATTACACATGAATTATATTAGCCGTTGTAGTGTGGGTTTTGTAGGAGTTAAGTGGTCTCACGTTTGCTACAGTAGTGTGGTTGTACTAGATCTATTGCTACTAAATCTTGTACTTAACAGAGAATCTAGAATCTACATTAACCAGATCTAGATAACCTATAATATATTACTGCATTTGATCAGATTCGTCTACTTAACTCTAAACGCAAACAGTATTACTAACAGTATTTTTATTTAGAAATTTCGGCCACATATTTATATTATCCACGAAACTGTCAATAACAGTATAAGGATCTTCAATTCCTAAGAGTTCAAGTTTTTTTAACGTATTTTTCTTTTTCCGCGAGTGCGGTTCTTTACATACAGTGAACGTGTCCAGCGCTGGTGAACAGCTGATTGTGTTTACGTCTGGTGTACACCACCGTGGCGGCGGACGTAGGTATCACGTGATTTAGGTCACGTGTTTGCAAGGACTCTATTGGCACACTAGTATTTATTCTTACCTGTTACTAAGCAGTAATTAGGATCTTGAATTACAGCTCCATAAAATTTTATTATGTTGCGATGACTCAAACTACTGAGTACCTGCGCCTATTAAAATAAGAAATGTGAACTGAATCATCAGTAGACTTAATCATTTAGAACCTGTAGATAAAGTAGTATAGTAAGTATACACCCACAATCTTATAAAGAGAGACCAGCATATCACATAGAAATACAAAGCTGTGATTACTAGATAATAATTTAATAGAATCTTTTTAACAGAAACTGAGTAAACAAATGAATTACAACTCACTACTTAAATTGAGCCCCTTACCTCTTTTTCCAGTACTAGCAAACGTTTAACAGCTACTATCATGTTCTGTGACTGCCATAGTGCTCTATAAACACTACCAAAAGTTCCACCACCACAGCGTTCATAGAAGCATAAGTCATCAAACCGAATCTCCACAAGAGTTCCCATTGATCCAATTTTTTTACTGTCCAATGCTGCATACATATCTTTTCTCAAAACTTTCCAACATCACTCATTTCTAGATGGAAAATAGAATCTTTAAATTTTTTAAATAGGCCTAGTACAATTTAAATTTTTGAGTTGGTGTTTTAAAGTCATATAAAGCTCACAAACCTAAGCCAGTCACATTATTTATAGAGAAGGAAATTTATTAAAATTGCCAAAGAATAACCAACAACAAAGCAAAACCAAATAAAACAAGGATATATCAATTATTTATTATAGGCCTAGGCCTACTTCAATATAAATATAATATTTAGATCAGGTTGCTAAAGTGCAGCTAAACTTAGCAGTAGGCCTACATCTGTGACACTGACATCTGATTGCCCTAGTCTAATAACTAATATTTGTATAGTACTTATAATAGTACAGCTAAGGGTCACATTAACTCAAATTAACTGTAAGTTATGTAATTTTTTAGAACAATTTGGTCAAACTCCTCCTGGGGGGGGGGTACTTTCACAACGTGGGCATGTGGTGGAGTAGTGAACAATACATGACATGGTAAATTATATTTAGATCTAGATATAACTAAATAAAGGCCATGGCTATTCTTTATAATAAAATGCCATTAAATTAAAAATTTTAATTTATTTAATATTTATTTAATATTTAGACCTACCCAAATACTAAAATAGATCTAGATCTAGATCTAGTGCCAAATACTAAATAAATGCCAGGCTAAATATTAAATAATAACCTTCCCTATTCACAGTGACAAGGAGAGAGAACTAAAGTCTAAATGCATTAGAACTAATCTAGATCTGGAATCTAACTTTAACTTAGTACTAAACTGTTGGGTTGCTGTTGTCGTGTTGCGTGAGTTAGGGGAATATCAAACATCTATTTTTAGTGTTTCGAAAAATAAAACCAGCTGCCTCGCATGCCTGTAGTTTTAATTTTCCACACCAGTAACTAAAGCTTTAATTAGATCTAGATCTACACTTAGTGCGAATCAAAATTAATATAGATTATAGATTGTAACGCGATTCGAAAAAAGAACACATGCATATGTTTCCAGCTAATTATAACTACGAATTCAAATTATTTTATTAATTGTTATAGATCTCTAGTTATTGATTGTTTCTCTTCTTATTTATTAGGCCAAATTAATAATTATTTTATTCACTATCACGGCAGTGAGGCATAT
Source organism: Physella acuta (assembly GCF_028476545.2). Taxonomy (NCBI): domain Eukaryota; kingdom Metazoa; phylum Mollusca; class Gastropoda; family Physidae; genus Physella; species Physella acuta. The sequence continues at coordinate 29,903 of NW_026731888.1, forward strand.
TCACATATTCTAATGCTAAGATGAGAGTCAATTACTGAATTAGGCCTAATATCAAAAGCAAAGATCTCTCTTTAAATTAATCTATTTTTAAATGTATAGCTATTAGCTAGATCTAGACTCTAAAGTCTAAACCAAATAGTTATAAATCATTACATTTTTATGCCAGGGAGATACTTATACTACGCACGCTTTCTAATGCTTTTTTTTTATCTGGCTATGTGAGAATCCATCTTTTTGCTAGGGACTCAGATTATGTGACCAGGTTTTTAGAAAATGTAATTTCAATATTTCATTATTGAAACATTTCTGTTTAGGCCTTCATAAAAAAAAATCATTGCTTTCATCATTTTTACTAATTTTACATTATTTACAAGTTTTATTTAACTTGCTTCCTCTGTCTGTCGTCATAGTTCGAAACTGCCGAACGAAATTTCGAGCATTTCTAACTGACCGTTTCGTTTCATGTAAATTATGTAGAAAATATATACTTAGGGAAAAGTTAGTCGCCCTTCAAAAAACAAGTGATCCCCCCGGCCCGGAGAAAAAAGTCAGAAAGTAACACTGGATCAGTGGCGTAGCGAGGTCGGGTGTCACCCGTTGCGGCACTTAATGGTGTCACCCCCCCCCAGAGGCGTAGCGACCCTTCCCGGGGACAAACTTTCAAATTTTCGATTTGCACCCCCCCCCCCTCATACTTTCGCTTTGCACCCCCCCCCTCAAGTTTTTCTCTATATATTTTGCTATTTTTTGCCTTGGTGTCACCCTCCTAAATGGTGTCACCCGGTGCGGTCCGCACCCCCCGCCTCCCCCTCGCTACGCCTCTGCACTGGATCACTACATGTTAAATTTCATCAATGAATTTTCTTATAATTCGATCTTCTCTTACAAGTCGCATACCATATTTCTCTTGGGTACTTATTTTTGCCTCTAGGGGTGGAGTAGTATACTGTGGCTTTCTTAAACCACATTAGCGCGTGACATCTTTTCGTTTAAAAATAACCACATGAAAATGAATAAACTAAGAAATACTTTTTTTTAAATGAGAATTGGGTCAAAATATATACCTTTCGTCTGTCGTAATTTTCTATCTTTAGATCAACTCAAGGGGAAGCAACACTTCTGTATGTCTAACTACACTTACGATGAGGACTTTTTCTTCTTTGGCAAATGTTCAGTTCAGCCCCGCGCTGCTAGTACCAACGGTTCTAGATAAAAGGTTGTTCTTGATTCCATCCCCATCCCCCTGGTTAAAAAAAAGTCAACGGGTCTAAATTCGTTGTGGATGACCGACTTTCCTTTACTTCTATACATTTTCGATTTCTCTTAATTATAAAAGTAACGGTTTAGTTGTATTAATTAATGGTTATCAACTGTTTTAATATGATGGGATGGTGTTGTCTGCACTTTGTCAATGCGCCTTTACTTTCCTTAACGTAAATCTAGTACCCAACAGATCTGGATGGGCCCATGGGACGTTGTACAACCTTGAGCCTGGGATACGAACTTGAGACTTAGGGTCCACACTTGCATACAACATCACTAACACAACGAGTAATGGTAATGCTACATGTAAATGTACATGTACAAGTAAAGGTAGACTACTACAAACACGTCAGAAACATGCTTATACATTTTTATTCCATTTGTGTGTGTGTCTATAGGGCCTACTATAGATAACCAACAACCGTTATCGGGATAATATCCTGCTGCAGTTTTATGGCAAAACTTAAACTACAGGGGGAGTAATTCTGGAGGGAGGGTAATACCAGGAGGGGAGAAATAACCTACATCCGCGAAATAAAATGATGTTCAGTCGGGTGAAATTATTATCCTGAGTTATCAAGTATTGTTCTGTTTATAGGAATTCTTTACACGAATGTGAATTATGTATCTTTAACATGTGACTCGAAACGAATGTTCAGTTTGTATCATAAACGTGTGACTTGAAACGAATGTGAATTTTGTACCATTAACTTGAGGTTTTGAGAACCACTGAAGTGAAGTCAGAGAACGCATTTAGACGCACATTTTTGTCTCTACACCAGGTAGAAGTAGAACGTGAGGCTGCACGGGAGAGGCACAGTGCTAGAGACGGCTGCCTACTGTTTACATCTGATGTGTTGTCCTCAATGGAACGCGTGATGTAACTTTTTTCTTTGTTCTAAGTTTTCTTATAAAATGTGCAAACACTTAATGGATCTAGATTCTTGGTGAGTTTTAGATTTGTAAGTGTGATACGGATAGTGAGCGGAGATACTATTATCAATGTGAGTTGAACAGGTTTATTTATTTATTTATTGCACATCTGGTAAACTTGTGTAACTGTAAATCTTTAAAGTATACAATTCAGTTTAATAAAGTCTCGGATCCTTATTTTGAATCTAATATAGAAAACTCTATAGAAAAAGTTGTATACTTGTTTACGAAAGCTTGTTTTTTTTTTTTAAAATAAAGTATAACAAAGGTTTATTTAAATACCATGTTTTTTTTTCTGCGATCAATTGTAAACTTTTTCTTACTGTTTTTTTTACTGCCAATTTTAAGTGAGAAAAATATATAAACAAACCAGAATTCATTTTCAAGCTCGAAAATACAACTCTATGTTAGCACTTTGTTTTCGTAGATAACGTCGTACTTTGATAAATCCTGAATTTAGGCATTATGGCAAATATCCGGATAAAAAGAAGAGGGAGGAATGTATTAATCAACCCCCTCTTCAATATCGCACGACGCAATAGTATTAGAATAATACTATACCATCCGGTGTTTACATAGTCATATTACAACGAGATATTAATATGTAACTGTATTCAGTGGTTTGCTGTCATAAGAATGTAGTTACGTTCTTGTGCTGAACACAGCCGTTTACACACACACAGCTACCATCAGCCTGATCTAGGTGAAAGTATTTCTCAAATTAGCCACATCTTTACACATTGCGCAGTGCATGTGGTTTACCTGGTGAGGTGTATTATGAAAGAATGTCTGCAACTAGGAGCAGATTAAACGTGAGTGGGGCTCTTGGCCTAAAATGTGGAACATGTATATATATATATATATATATATATATATATATATATATATATATATATATATATATATATATATATATGCCTATACATTATATCGTTTTGTTGGACTCGGTAGATATAGTTACTGTTGTTCACACTTTTTTTTTGAGTTTTAGATTTATGGAAAGTTTTTTATTTTTAACATCTTTGTGCTAGTTGAAAATATCGATTTCGATATTGTGACGTCTTTTGCGGATGACCCCCCCCCCCCCCCCCCACATACTTGAGTATTTCTAGTTCAGTGCTATTCTGGTGACGTAGGTTCATTGTTTACAATGGGTTCGTCCTGTTGGGCCCTATCTTCACATCTGTTGTGTTCGCACGATGTTGGCAGATCACTTGCAGACCGCTGATCTGGAAAAGTTCTAAGCCAGGGGTCGGCAACCTGCGGCTCGCGAGCCGCATGCGGCTCTTTTGATATCAAGATGCGGCTCTCCAGCTCCTTGAACAAATACTAATAATCTTAATAAAAAAATAAAATATTTGAAATAAAAAAATGTTAGTGGCTCTTTAAAACCAGGGAAATTTTGAAAATTGTAACTTTTGGCTCTTCCGCTTCAAAAGGTTGCCGACCCCTGTTCTAAGCCAAATTCTCGATGCTGTTAGCGTGGTCTACTTCTCCCTAGGCGTCTGCTCCAAAAGACACAAATTTTGGTAATGAATAGTTCCTCTGGATAAAAGGAGCTGAGTAAAAACGGCTCTCAAGACAATAGCAGAATAATTGATGAGTAAAAAAAATAAAATAAAGATAATTATCTTTATTACATCGTTACTATCATTACATGAAAAGACGTAATGACAGCTATACTAAAACTATTTCTTTTAAATTATTATTATTGGCATCAAATGCTCGTGTAGGTACCTTGGTGAAAACTGGCCTCCATAACTTAGTGAGATTTTTGTGTTGAATTTTAACTTTTACCTAAAAATAACTTCTGAAATGTGATCTCTAAGTAGAGTTTGTGTTGTGACTTAACAATTATAATAATGTAAAATCTCCAGTAATATACACAATTTAATAAAAACTGCAGTGAAAGAAGAGCCATTTGGAATGTGTGTGATTATCTATAACACAAGCGTAAAACATTTTTGGTTTATTAATGCTACTTGGGTGTGACTCAGAAAATGTATCAATACATTAATTTATATTCTAATTAGTATACACTTTTTTTTTTATTTTTCAGATATTTCAAAATAACCCAGATTTCGATTCTGTTGTGTTTTTAAATTAGATTGTTACCTTACACTCAATTAGTGTGAATTTTATTTGCGACAGTTACGCTGCAGAAAGATTAATGTAACTGCATGCTTTTAAGAAAAATCTCGTGATAAGAAGACGCCATTAAAATGTGAATTGGTCAAAACCAAAATGTTTAGATAATTTACTGACTTTGGAAACGAAACAAATCCTATCAGAAATGTCCACCTCCGACATGTCTCTGGCATCTGAGCACGTCCAGAGACTTCTGCAGTGCGCCGTTTGTCTTGAGAGATTTAAGCAGCCCAAAATTCTGCCTTGTCAGCACACGTTTTGCTTGACGCCTTGCCTCGAGGGGCTAGTGGACAGAAGAACCCGATCAATACGTTGTCCGGAATGTCGTGCTGACCATTTTGTGCCCCGTAACGGCCCAGCCAGTTTCCCCAACAATCTGACAGTCATTGGTTTCCTGGAGCTGTCCGGGCCGTCTGGGCGAGCCCTTGAGAACATGTCGAGAAGCGAAGGAACCGATGCCATTCACTCTTCGAGTTCCTGGGAAGTGCAACAGTCTCAAAGAGAGTCCAGCCCACCGCTCGTGCCGCTGGGCACCACTGGTGCCGAAGGTGTGAGTTGTGCTGTCTGTCGAAGTGACGGCAGATTCGCCAGGTGCTGTCACTGTGACCAGCTAGTTTGTGAGCAGTGCCGACAATCTCACATGCAACAGGTAAAAACAAGAATGCTTGAATGTAAAAGTATACAAGTAAATAGCTGTATATTTACATATACATAACTATTTTGGAGGCATAAACGCCTATCATTACCTATTCTTTTTGAAAATACTAACCGTTAGACAATTCACATTTTCACTTCCTTAATTATATAACTATGTTTACAATCCTATTTATTTCCTAATGTTAAATTAATTACATCACAAATACATTAATGATATGTCTCTAATTTGAGTTTTAAGTTCGTGCTATTGTCTTGCGTAAATAGTATATATTTGTGTATATTGCGTGCGTATATATATATATATATATATATATATATATATATATATATATATATATATATATGTTTTTGATGTTTTTCTAGTTAATTTTGTGGTAAATGTCAAATAAAAAGAGGTCCTAGATGTAATATATTGAGATAATTGTGAGGTCAAGGGAACTCACTCTTCTTGTGTTGGTTATATTTATAATGTTGTTATTATGAGTGATGTCCCTTGTATATTGTTCTTCCTCTTCCTGTTAACAAATAAAGATGTCTACATGCTAATGGCTTCTATCTCCGTTGTGTATTCCTAATCTATCTCATTGGCGGCGAGGATAAATAATCCACTAGAAAGAGCACCTAATTATTCAAAAAGAGGTTTGCTAGAGCATATTAGCTAAGTATTTCTAGGATAATGGCGCTGTATGGCCAAATAAAAGAATTTGATTCGAATGATGAAATCATTCATGATTACCTAGATAGGTTAAGCTTTTACCTTGAAGCAAACGACGTGACGATAGAAGCCAAAAAGAGAGCTGTTTTGTTAACAGTCATAGGGCCTCAACAATTTAGGCTACTAAAGGACTTATGCGCACCAGCTAGTCTAACTACCAAGAGCTTTAACGAGCTGAGCAAATTGCTAACAGACCACCATGCGCCTACCCCATCAAAGTTTCTATGTCGAGCTAGATTTGACGGTAGGACTCGTCAACCAAACGAGTCAATATCAGAATATGTTGCTGCTTTACGTCATCTAAGTGAATTTTGTGAATTCGGAGACACGCTGTCTGACAGACTATGTGAAAAGTTTGTGACAGGTGTAAACAGCCCTGATATTCAAAGAAAGTTGCTGCTCGAGTCAGATCTAACATTGGAAAAAGCAATACAACTAGCAACTTTATTCCAGCAGTCATCAGATGCGGCAAAATCTCTAACGCCTTCAGAGATCCATGCAGTAAACAGCAGGTTAGTCAACAAACACCAACCCCATCAGAGCATTTCAACTTATGCTAAACAGCCTGCACGTTTAAAGCCTAGATCTAAATCTAGTAATAATTATCAAAAATGGCATCGATGCAAAGGTCCCCATGCATCTCATCGATGCAAGTTCAAGTTAGCTACTTGTTATAAGTGCAGTAAGCAAGGTCACATTGCTAAGGCCTGCTTTGCAAAGTCTTCGTCTGTTGCTAAATCTAGCCAGTCAAGACAGTACCGCAACCAAAGGCAGCACTATGTTAACTCTCACCAAGACTACCTAACCCAACCAATGAACCACTCTACCTGTGAAAATGCTCAAACTGATTCGCAGCCGGATTTCAGCCTGTTCTCTGTGAAATCAATAAGTCATGCTCCCATCAATGTACCAGTTAATATCAACGGTAAGAGCATCAGCTTCCAACTTGACACTGGAGCATCTCTAACAGTCATAACAAAGAAAGACTTTGATGCTGTCACAGGAGGATCAGTGCCTCTACAGCCATGTCACAAGTGTCTAACAACATACACTGGTGACAATGTTCCGGTAATAGGAGAGTGTATGGTTCATGTAAGTTATAATGGTCAAAGTGTTAAACTTCCTCTTCTTGTGGTTGAAGGAAATGGACCACCATTACTAGGTAGGAACTGGTTAAGTGATCTTAAGTTAAATTGGGAGAGTATTTGTTCATTGATCAATACAAGAGAATCTAGTCTTACTTCAATAAATAAAGTAATATCTGAAAATAAAAGTGTTTTTGGCAATTCAGGTTTACTAAATGATAGAACAGTGAAGATAAGCATTAAAGACACAAATCCAAGATACTGCAAAGCTAGAGTTCCACCTTATGCAATGAGGAATAAAATTGAAAATGAGCTAAGTAGATTGGAATCTAATGGCATCATAAAGAAGGTAGACTATTCCGATTGGGCAACGCCCATTGTGCCAGTGTTAAAGAAGGATGGTTCTATAAGAATTTGTGGAGACTATAAAACTACACTGAATAAGCAAATAGAGCTAAATAGGTACCCTATTCCTAACATTGAGGAAATTTCTTTGAATTTGGCAGGAGGAGACAAATTCACTGAATTAGACTTTAGTCATGCTTACACTCAACTAGAACTGCATCCAGATTCAAAAGTCTATACGACAATAAACACACATAAAGGACTCTACCAATATGAAAGACTATGTTTTGGCATATCATCTAGCCCTGGAATTTTCCAAGCTGTCATGGACAGTATTTTTAAGGATATTCCAAATGTTTGTGTTTACTTTGACAATGTGTACATAACTGGTAAGAATGACACTGAACATCTTAAAACACTTGATAAAGTATTGAAAATAGTTGGTGAAAAAGGTTTAAAGATAAACAAAGATAAATGTCAATTCATGTTGACAGAAATTAGTTTTCTTGGTTATATATTGAGCAAACAAGGCATCAGACCTCAACCTGAGAAAACAAAAGCCATTAAAGAAGCACCCAAACCTGAAAATACCCAACAACTAAGAGCTTTTTTGGGCTTGATAAATTACTATGCGAAGTTCATAGGGAATCTGTCTGGTAAACTATCACCACTGTACAAGCTGCTACAGAAAAATGCAACTTGGCACTGGGGTAAACAACAAGATACTGCTTTTAATGCAGCAAAAGAAGCTTTGTCTTCTGACACCTTACTAACTCACTATGACCCAGGGAAAAGACTTATATTAACAAGTGATGCTTCACCAGATGGTGTAGGAGCAGTCTTGTCCCACATGGATGAGAAGGGTGACAGACCCATTGCTTTTGCCAGTAGATCTTTGAACCAGGCTGAGAAAAATTATTCTCAGTTAGATAGGGAAGGCTTAGGCATCATTTTTGGTGTTAAGAAATTTCATAAGTTTCTGTTTGGTAGGAAGTTCACCATCTTTACAGATCATAAACCATTGCTAGGTTTATTTGGAGAAAACAAACCCCTACCTGAGCATGCCTCACCAAGAATTCAAAGATGGGCTATCACACTAACTGCATACAATTATGAATTGAAATACAAACCTGGATCTGAGAATAGTGCAGATAGCCTTAGTAGATTACCTTTAAAAAACCAAAGCCTGAGCTATGTACCAGAAGATGTATTTGTTCTCTTCACTATCATGGATAACTCCAATATAAATGTGAATGATATTAAAAGAGAAACACAAAAAGATGAGTGCTTAATAAAAATATATGAGTACTGTAAAAATGGTTGGCCTGAAGAGTCAGTGAATGAGGACTTAAAGCCATATAAAATAAGAAAAACAGAGTTAAGTCTAGAAGATGGATGTATACTATGGGGGTCAAGAGTAATTATCCCCAAAATGTTACAAAAAGAAGTTTTAAGAACTTTACATGATACTCATCTTGGTTCTTCCAAAATGAAGAGTCTAGCAAGATCATGGTTCTGGTGGCCACATATGGATGCTGATATTGAAAAATATGTAAAGCTTTGTTCAAGCTGTGCACAACATTCAAAGCAACCAGCTACAGCACCCTTGCAAAACTGGGACTGGCCAATCGAACCATGGAAACGTATACATATAGATTTCGCAGGACCTTTCATGAACAAAATGTTCTTAATTGTTATTGATTCACATTCTAAATGGTTAGAAGTTAAAATCATGAACACAATCACTGCAAATGATACCATTATAGAACTTAAGGAAATATTTTCAACTCATGGATTACCAGATCAAATTGTTTCAGATAATGGGCCTAGTTTCACAGCTCATGAGTTTAAACTGTTTTGTGTGGCAAATGGTATTGAGCATATAACCACATCCCCCTATCATCCTGCTGGGAATGGTTTAGCTGAAAGAGCGGTAGGCATATTCAAAACCGCTATGGTAAAAATGAATACCGGTAACAAGTTTTCTCTTAGAGAAAGAGTAAACAGGTTCTTAACCAAATACCGCACAACTCCTCATATAACAACAGGTGTTGCACCATGTGAATTGCTATGTGGTAGGAAAATTAAAACTCATCTTGACCTACTACATCCAACTGTTCAAAGGTCTGTTTCCCAACATCAACATACACAAAAAGTAAATCATGACAAATCATCCATTGAAAGAGAATTTGCAGTTAATGATAATGTGTATCTAAGAAATTATGGGAGAAGGGAAAAATGGATACCAGGTCAAATTGTTCAATGTACAGGACCTGTGTCTTATAAAGTAAAAACAAATGATGGACTTATTGTCCGTAGACATGCAGACCAGTTAAAAATAACTTGTGCAGATAATAAGTGTGAATCTGTCAATCCCACCAAATCTGAACAGTTCACACCAACTCAGTTTGTTCCACAACCAAGTTCTGTTGATATGAGTGAACCAAGTAGTCTGGAGTCAGAAAATGTAAATTCTGGAGTTAATGATTTAAATCCTAGACCTCCTGAGATAGAGAATCCAAATGGTCAGAATATTGAGTCACCAAATCAAAAGCCACTGAGAAGGTCAAACAGGACCTATGATTTTAAAGGTCAAAAGGACTTTGACATCATTGTTTGTATTTTAATTATGTTGTAACATATTGTGCATTGTTTGTAAGGATGTAATCTACCATAGTGTTCATGTTACAATATAATTGGTGATTTTAGGATACTATAAATTGTTCTATTGAGAGATGTGTTGTTGTGTTCTAAGGGTAAAGGGATGTAATATATTGAGATAATTGTGAGGTCAAGGGAACTCACTCTTCTTGTGTTGGTTATATTTATAGTGTTGTTATTATGAGTGATGTCCCTTGTATATTGTTCTTCCTCTTCCTGTTAACAAATAAAGATGTCTACATGCTAATGGCTTCTATCTCCGTTGTGTATTCCTAATCTATCTCACTATATAAAGGTGCTTACTTCGTACCAACAAAACAATTTACAGTCACGCGCCTTTATACATATCACATCACCACACCCTACCTTGCTGAACGCTAACCTAACAAAATTTTTTCTGTTACAAGGTTAAAGCGGATGTGACTAGGATGGTAAGTCTCGTGAGACGTGGCTTGCCTCACATCACAGAACAAATCATCGCCATGGGCAGGAAACGAAACCAGCTGCAGAGCAACTGCGAATGTGTCAAGTCCGAAATCTCAGAAGCGTTTGAAAAACACAGCCGCGAGTTGAAATCAAGGGAGAGAACCCTACGAGAAGACGTAGAGACGTTCTTCGCGAGTGAGCTTAGGAGCTTGAGGAGTCATCAAGAAAATGCTGAGATTGAAATCGCCAGCTTGTCCAGCTTTTGTGACTCTGTGGAATCAGTTCTTAGCATGAGCCGCCCTATACCGGATGGCGACCTAGTAGAGATGAAAGGCCAGTGCTATCAGCATTTAGAAAGCGTTCAGTGTTACGAAGATGGGACAACCAGACCGCCGAACGTTAAGCAGATTCAAGCTTCTCTCGAGAGTCCTTTTCTGTCCTCAACGATTGGTAATTTCGGAGATTTGATTATAACCACACGAATAGCTCCGGCTCTAAGAGATCTCGACGATAACCCTACTCGACCCGAGCCAATGTCAAGGTTGTACGCATTAGCCCCATCTCAGCGTAACCCTAGAGGTTTGAACGACGTTCATCTGGAAGTAGCGTCAGTATCTCCCGGCACCCCGAGGAGGCAGTTGTCGCCCTTGACAGATCAGCCAGCGAATAGACTGGGGGAAGACAGTGACGCAAGAGAATCCCCCAGCTCCCCAGCGGTGTCGAGAAGGCCATTATCACCTTCTGCACGACTGATGCAGGTAAAGTAAAATGTGTGCTGTCTTATTTGAGCAACATATGAATCAATTAGTTCAGGATATTAAATGCATACTTTTTGGTTGGCATCGTGTCCGTCTTATGAAAAAGGAGTGGTTTTAGAGGTGACAGCAGTAGTATATTAGGTCGCTTTTGGACCGCATTTTTGGCGGAGGAGCGCAGGGTGAGGAGCAATGACATATAGTAAAATACTCGGGAGCAGGATGCGCGGGATGCGCAATGACATATAGCAAAATACTACGCCAACTGGCGCATCGCAGGGTGAGGTGGATGCGCAGGATGCGCAAAGACATATAGTAAAATACTACGCTAACCGGGGTTGGCGGAGGTGGTGGGGAAGTAGGTCACCTTTTGGTGACCTTGTGACGTAATCATTGACCGTGTGACGTAATTACTGACCTTGTGACGTAATCAGTCACATTGTGACGTAATCATTGACCTAGTTACGTAATTTTAATGTGTTTTTAATTAGTTTGAATATATTTTTTAATTAATTTTTATAATTAGTTTGAATTTAATTACTTTGTTTACTTTTTAATTATTTTTATTAACGAGTTACGTAATTGGCTTTTAATTTTTTAAATTTTTTAAATTTTTTAAATTTTTAAATTTTTAAATTTTATTTTTAAATTTTTTTTTTTTTTTAATTTTAAATTTTTTAAATTTGTTTATTTGTTTACTTTTTTGTTTAATTTGTTGGTTTGTTTATTTGAATGTATGTATGTTTTAAATAAAAGACTAACACTAGCATGTACTAGAACAGTCTTTGTATACCAGCCTTTAACCAGGCGGGCAACATGTGTTACTTATCGATCTACTAGTGTTGTTTTCTCGCCGCTGCCCGTTTTAATGGGAATGTATTGATCGCACCCACGGGGCCATCACACCTAATTAATTTGGTCATGCATCGTGGGTTTTTCCCCGCTCGATTTGACGGGTCATGATGATTTATGTGGGTTCGCGAAGCGATCCCACCGGGGGGTATGGTAATTAACGACGTACATTAACTGGCTTTCGGCGAAGCCAGCGTTAAGTGTGGGAACATCTGTTACCACGTTAATTGATTTTTTTTTCCCCCCGGTTGGATCCCGTGCTTTTCACTAACAGTTATACGGACAGTATCATAGGTTTTTGGTTTTCACCGAGGCAATGTTTTGTTGTTGGTTGGTGTAGAGTTTATACGAGGGTCGGTGAAGTTTTCACCGAGGTTGGGTTTTGAACTCGGACCATGCATGTTTAGGAGTTGGATGTGGTAGAGTTTACACTAGGGACGGATGTGTTTTGGTTACACCGAGGGTGGTTTCAAAGTTCGTACGTGCATCATTGGAATTGTTGGGGGGCCGTGTTCATACTAGGGTCGGTGAAGTTTTCACCGAGGTTGGTTTTGAACGCGAACCATACATGTTTAAGAATTACTAGGTGTAGAGTTTATACGAGGGTCGGTGAAGTTTTCACCGAGGTTGGTTTTGAACTCGAACCATACATGTTTAAGAATTGCTAGGTGTAGAGTTTATACTAGGGTGGTATGGTTTTGGTTTCACCATGGCTTGGTTCAAAGTTGTTACATGCATGCTTTGGAGTTGGTAGGTTTCAAACTAGGGTCGGTGAAGTTTTCACCGAGGCAGGTTACAAAGTTGATACAGGCATGTTTTAGGAATTGGGGTGGGCCGTGTTCATACTAGGCTCGATGAAGTTTTCACCGAGTGATGTTGGTACACGATGTTTTGGAAGGGGTTGGTGTAGAGTCTATACTAGGGTCGGTGAAGTTTTCCCCGAGGCAGGGTTCGAAGCTAGACCATACATGTTTAGGAATTGTTAGGGGTAGAGTTTACACTAGAGTCGAGGGAGTTTTGTTAACACCGAGGCATGTTGGTACATACATGTTCTTGGAATTGTTGTGGGTAGAATGTATACTAGGGTCGGTGAAGTTTTCACCTAGGTAGGTTTCAAAGTTGTTACATGTATGTTTAGGAATTGTTGACAGTCGAGTTCATACTAAGGTCGGTGAAGTTTTCACCGACGCATGTTTCAAACTCTGTCCATTCATGTCTTGGAGTTGTTGCGGATAGAATTTATACTAGGGTCGGTGAAGTTTTCCCGATGTAATATTGTTTTTGTCTTTACAAGTTCGTTTTCTGATGGTGTGTGTGTGTGTGTGTGTGTGTGTGTGTATGTGAGAGCTTTTTGGTTTGAGTGAAAAAGTTTGATTTGCGGTGTATAACTTACACCGATGTTTTGACTGCATAGGATTTCAAAGTTGGATGGGAAAGTTGTCACACCTTTTAATCAGCTATTACAATTAATCACAAAAGAGCATTTAAATGTACATAAAAATTTTATTTACTTAAAACAACTCCTGTGTGTGTGTGTGTGTGTGTGTGTGTGTGTGTGTGTGTGTGTGAATGTGCAGCCCGTACAAAAGGACAGTCTGGATAATGGCGTCGATGTTCTTCTTCTACCACATCACCCATTTTCCATCCCCTCAACGTATTCAAACAGAAAATACACTTGACAAGGTCGCCAGGTCCAATGAAGATAAAACCATTTTTAGCCAAACTGATAGGGTCGACCGGGTAGACGTCGGACCAACACCCCGAAAATGTTTGCAACCTTTCCTCCTCATCATGGAACCTAATGTCACTGTCCCTGTCAGAAGCTGGGTTGGGTGGTGGTGTCTCATCAAGGGGCTCAATAAAGGTTCCACCTATAGGTCGCTGTACAAACACTCTCTCATAACCTAGATTCATCTCCCCTTGATTTGTCTCATGAAAGGTACTGATCATCTGTACAGGATACAATCTCACTTCCTCGGGTCCAATATCAAGACCCGTTTCCGTTTGATCCGACATTCCCGTGCTCTCACGGGAATCCCATCCACAGCACTGAAGACAAAAACATTCACCGGACATGGTATAGGGTGCTTATACGGCGGTGTTTATAGTATTCCCTGAATACCACACCTGGGTGGGCTATCGAACAATACCGTAAAGAGCGGTTTCCAACTCGGATCCAGTATTTTAAATGGTTGATTTTGATTTCAGTCATACATGTTATACAGGATACCGAGTTACATAACTTTCAGGGACAAGTAACAAAACAATAACTCACATCAAAAATTTAAAAAAGATCGTTTATATCATAAGTTTTTATTGAATAAAAACAACCCCATCAGCATACCGTCATGGTTCTGTCTTATTTACATATTTACATTAAAGTCTCGTTAAAGTCATGGTTGGTAAACTAAAGGGTCTTATATGTCTAGGGGAGATGTTGTGACATTGTCTGCGTCTACTTGTCTTTTAATGTAAAAGTAAGAAAGTGAGTTTCTGTGTTGGGTGTAAGTGTATATCCCCGTGTTGTATGCTCTGAACCCTGTGTTTGTCCCACCACTTGGTTCCTTTGTTGTGAGGACCTGCATGAAAGATTCTTTGCCTAGTGTGTTGTGATTTTTAGATAATCCTTTGGTTGATGTTTTATTATACTCGCCAAAACAGTGGTACGTCTTACTACATAAAGATACCATCCCATCCCCTTCATATTCTAGCTTAAACAACCCCGGTGTTCTTTTTTCATAAATTTTCCTAGCCCTACACCCCAGACAATGACTATCTACCGTGCCTTTGCCGCTTATAAATTGTGTTCTATGTGAGTCGCATACTTCTGAGGGGAACCATTTGTCGTAAATGTCAAAAAACTCGTGTTCTAGTCCCGGTCTAACGGCTTTTAACAAGTCATCGGTACTTAAGGCTAAGTATAAACTGTCCGTGTCCATCTCACATAGCTGAAAGTCGGTTCTATCTATATATTTGTCTATAAAGTCATAATAAAATTCTAACATTCTAAGTTTCGCGTACTGATAAACGAAAAAGCCTATCTGAAGAGGGAGATCCCAAACTATCTTCTTTTTTAACGTTTCTACTTCGTAAACAGCGTCGGTAAGTTTTGTCATTTTTTTAAATCGTGGATTATTAATACAATCCCCTATATCCCTATCACTACAGTAGGTCATGTCCGCATGTCTTGTTTTATCCGTCAAAGTTTTACCGTATGCCGCGTTTCCTAACAATTTCATTGTTTCACTAGTTATTGCGTATTTGTCGTCTATGTCCCCCTTTCTTCGCGCGTCTGAAACTGTATCCCCAAATGTCTTAAAACATGCAACTGGATTATATTCAACGACTTGATAAATTTTAGTTACCACCAACCCATGATTTAAATACCACTTTAAAAGGGGGGTCGCTAATAAAATTTTCTCCCCTGTAAAGCTACCGATTAAAGTCCGTCTACCGCTAGTTAATAAGTTGTTATCGATCGCGTATTGTCTCATAAACGGTCCGATGTCGTCGCGCGTAACGTACGTATTTTTAAAAATAGGTGTCATCTCACTAAAATGTTCTCTTAAACTATCCGGTACTTTAATGTCGCATTCTATCAGTCCAAAACACGAGTCGTCTAAAACAGAATCGATGATCTGTTTTTCAGTCAGGGGCCATTTCTTACCATAGGTCGGTGTCGGTGTTTTTTGTGATTTGTCAATAGATTTTAAATAGTCTTTAATAGTTGGGTTCATTTTTTTCTGGTTCCCCCACTCACATTCCCACATTTCTACGACTTTAACGTCAACAGTCTCGGTAAGGTACTTCGTAATTTCGTTTGTCTTTTTAAATAACTCTGTCAAGGGTCTGTTACTAATAGGATTTACTGTTCGGTCTTTGGTTAAGGGGCAGTCGGGGTGTCCATGAAAGAGGCAGCCATGGAACTGATAAACGGTTCGACTGTTCGCGTCCCACCCGTCTACTCTTATATGGCGAGATCCTAAGCTAACTTCGCCCCCATTAAACGCGGTTTTTAAAGTTACCCCCTTTGTTTTTGAAACCCACGATAACCACTGAAAGGCCTGTTCCCCATAATGATTCGTTTTACGCGGTCTAAACCCCTCCTCACTATTTCTAATAATCGGAAATCCCGTCGGCATTTTTTGCATTAAAGACCATAAATAAAGCGCGTTTGCGTCGTACCCCTTAATTGCCTGTACCACCTTATTACTATTCCCCCTAATGAACGTTTCACCCTTTTCGTGATGTCTATGAAAAATAATGGAGGGGCCCCCTACGATATTATTTCGGATTGTTTTATGTAACTCTGATTCGCGCTCGGAACACAAAGAAAAAGAAACGTTTTCGGGTAGTGTTTTGAATAAGTATTTTAAGGTTACCCCCGGGACAGAAATCGCGTCTTTAAAAATATCAACCCCTAAATTTTTGTAAAAATTAGTTTGCTGCTCGAGCGCTTCGATAAACGGTTTTACATCGATATTGTTATACCAAATAAGATAATCTTTAAACGTTTGCATCCCCTTCTCTACCCAAATTTGGCTACACGTCGCGTACTCCTCGTCTGAAATGTTACAATTTTTTAATGATGAAAAAAAGGCCGAATGCGGAGGTAAAGACGTTTCATCTAAGACGGCTAAATTTTTGACATATTCGTACGGAAAAAATCCCTTGGTCTCTTTAACATTATATGCGGCGAGGTATTTACTATAGCTAAACCCCGGTGCTAGATAATTAACTATATCTAAGAACTTTAATTTATTTGTTGATATACACATAAAATTATTATTTCTTTTAACTACATATTTAAACGGTGTTTGTTTATCTTCTACGTCGTCTTCATCATCGTTACAACTAGATCTAGGTCCCTCCTCTAACCCCTCTTCTGTGTTTGAATAAGCTAAAAAGTACTGAATAAAATACGGCTTAACGAGATTTATATCATATTTTCCTGAATTAAACCCTATAACTGGCATTTGTCGCAAATACTCGTCTAATCTACCGCTAAGAAACCTATCAAACCCTTTGTCGTTCGACTTATTATCACTACCCCTAGCTTTAGGTGGAAATAACTTCCTGATTTGCTTAAAAACAGGCTCGAACTGTTTTTTCAAAATTCCATAAGCTGCCTCAGCGATTATGTGGAGTCTGTCAATAACTCTAGTCACTAATTCTTTAGGGTCACCAGTCGAAATAAAACAGATGGGTTCGACGAACCCATCTACGTTTGAGGCTACAGAGCAAGACAAAGGCACGTGTTTGGCAACGCTTTTTGTAACTCTACCTAACGTGGGTAACTCGGTATGGTCGAAATAGCATTCGAAATCGTAAGTTGCTCTGAAGGGATAAACAAAGTTACTATCTACAACTAACCCATAGGACGCTAAAAACTCCCAGATTGTTTGTTGTGTCTGATAAACCCCTCCCTTATACCTATCTACGGGTTTCCCCCCATTACACCCTTTCGCGTGTCTGTTCATTTGTTGAACGGTGGGCCATAATTTGTTACACACAGAACACGCGAAAGCGTGACCCGCCCCACCTATATTATTAATGTACATAAACTGATTTTGAAAAAATAAAAGATATACAGTCTCCCTAAACCTATCACTACTTCTAAGTTTCGGAGAAAGGATCTGGTTTTCGTCAAATTCAAAAATCTCAATATTTACACTAAAACAGGACTCTAAGAGGGGAATTTCGACCAACCTAACCCCGCTAAAATTATCCAAGGTCCCGAGACCTTGGTGCGCTTGCCACTGTTTCGCGAGATTTAATGTTGGCTTTCTAAGATCTTGTAAGGGTGCTCCTAAATGTCTGGCTAAACATCTAAAAAACGAGAAATTGTCTGTGTAGGGTTTGGAATGTGAATCCTGTTGTAACATGTTGATGGCGTGATTATGTTTAATAAAGTCAGGAATGTCTGTAAGAAGGCATGTAGGTGAAGCTTTGTCTGTGGTCATGTGTAAGTCTACTGCATCTCCCCTAAGGTCGTCTACAGGAAAAATAGCGGTGTCTGAATAAATGGTACTGTCGTTGTTAGTCTTTACGCGTTTGTTGTTTGCTATATCGTCATACGTCGTATGTCGTTTTAAAGGGCTAGTGTTGGTCGCGGTACAAGCTGTTTGGCTCGCTGAAGGGAGTTGGACAGTATGTGTGTCGGTCACAGATGTGGGTTGGTGTGTTTGTCTGTTGGTTGCTGATGGGGTGTCGGTCGGTAATGTTTGTTTGCTGTGTGCTTTCTTATAGTGGGTCGTTAAATTGTCAAGTCGTGTAAATACTTTCCCGCAAGTTGAACAGGAATGTCTTCCTCGACCGTGTGCAGAGTCGTGATGTCTTGTCAAATGCTGTTTAAGGGTGAACACTCGGTTGCAGATCTCGCATGTGAAACGGGTCATGGCTTGGTGGGTGGTAGGTTGGGCGGCTTCCATTATTGACGATGTGTCTAGTAGTCGGATGCTTGGGTAGGTCGCTGGCTGTAGAATAAAAAGAATTACATAAAATAAAATACATGAAATAAAAAACATACTTAAAACAAAATTGAAAATGAAACGTACCTATGGGTTTGCACGTCTAAGCTGAACGTGAAGTTAGCTGTATGTGGAGATCCGAAGTGGTGTAGTTGGATGTAGTTGGAACGTTTGGTTCAGTGGATGCCTCGGGGCTGGGTAGGTAGCTCAATTGGGTCAGTGGTTGTGTCGATGAGTCGTTTGTACACTAAAAAAGAAAATTCAATTGACTACTTATTTAGATACATATTTATTTAAAGGATATGTAAAGGATAATTCATACTATTAACCTTACCTCGGTGTGCGTTACAAAATTAAATACATGTGACTACTTATTTAATAAGATTTGATTTTAATGGGGTTAGCTCCCTTAACACAATACGTAATATTAACCTTACCTCGGTGTACGATACAAAATTAAAGTAAATACCTGTGACTACTTATTTAATAAGTTTTGATTTTAATGGGGTTAGCTCCCTTAAAACAAAGTAATATTAACCTTACCTTTAATAGAATAAACACGCACAAAAGATGTGGTCCGTGGTTGTTTAGGTAGATGTGGTGATTGGTAAAGCTGGCGTGGGTTTAGTCTCAGGAGTCAACAGAGGTCGCAGGCTGGATAAGTCGCGGTGAAGTTTGGTGTGAAGTCCGAAGTTGAAGTGATTAGAACACAATTTTCGCGGTCATTTATACGATTGCTCAGCGTAATTACACCACCAGCTGTCGCACAACAGCTGTTGCATAATGACCTAAGTGCTTCGCGGAAAGCCACTTAATGTACGTCGTTAATTACCATACCCCCCGGTGGGATCGCTTCGCGAACCCACATAAATCATCATGACCCGTCAAATCGAGCGGGGAAAAACCCACGATGCATGACCAAATTAATTAGGTGTGATGGCCCCGTGGGTGCGATCAATACATTCCCATTAAAACGGGCAGCGGCGAGAAAACCTCACTAGTAGATCGATAAGTAACACATGTTGCCCGCCTGGTTAAAGGCTGGTATACAAAGACTGTTCTAGTACATGCTAGTGTTAGTCTTTTATTTAAAACATACATACATTCAAATAAACAAACCAACAAATTAAACAAAAAAGTAAACAAATAAACAAATTTAAAAAATTTAAAATTAAAAAAAAAAAAAATTTAAAAATAAAATTTAAAAATTTAAAAATTTAAAAATTTAAAAAATTTAAAAAATTTAAAAAATTAAAAGCCAATTACGTAACTCGTTAATAAAAATAATTAAAAAGTAAACAAAGTAATTAAATTCAAACTAATTATAAAAATTAATTAAAAAATATATTCAAACTAATTAAAAACACATTAAAATTACGTAACTAGGTCAATGATTACGTCACAATGTGACTGATTACGTCACAAGGTCAGTAATTACGTCACACGGTCAATGATTACGTCACAAGGTCACCAAAAGGTGACCTACTTCCCCACCACCTCCGCCAACCCCGGTTGGCGTAGTATCCACCTCACCCTGCGATGCGCCAGTTGGCGTAGTATTTTGCTATATGTCATTGCGCATCCCGCGCATCCTGCTCCCGAGTATTTTACTATATGTCATTGCTCCTCACCCTGCGCTCCTCCGCCAAAAATGCGGTCCAAAAGCGACCTAATATACTACTGACAGCACGAAATATCTCCTGAGGAAAATCTATTGACATCGCTGAGATATTTTTGTCCAGGTTACATTTTGTCATGTACGCAGTGTTTCTTTCAGACTTTTTTCTCCTGGGGGGGGGGCACTATATTTTTTTTGGGGGGGGGGGGGGGGGAGGGGGCGGTAGACTCTGCATGCACACTTCGTGTAACGTGTTTTCACCTAAATGTTAAGCTAACTACATTTGAACAGTCGAAGCCATCAAAATTCGAGATATCAATAGAAGGCTTACAATTATAGCCTTAGATCTGTAATGTAATATTTTAGAATCAATTAATTTTATTTTTTTAAACATTACGCAGGTTCGTTTCGGCGAAGAAGAAACGTTAGAGAGTAACCCGGTCTTTTCTCCAGTACATTCGACACACCCGCATAGACGGAGCAGATATGACAGGAGATCTGATACACGTCTCCCGACTTCAAGTAATGGTCAAACAATATCACAGCATATGAATGACAGGACACGTCATCTAAGCCTTGGTGCTCTTCCGGTCACAAACGAATACGACGACGAAACTCCGGTGAGTCGGTTCATGGGAAGTAACCGACAAGAAAACAGAACGGAAGATGTTGGAACTAGTCTTTCGGTTACATTTCCTAGCACCCGATCCTACAGCTTTCTTCTCCCATCTCTTCGAAACCAAACTCCCTCGACAAATGAAGAAGAAAGCGAGACAGAGCACGAAGACATCCCGGCTTTCAACAGCAACAGTCCGAGTATTTATGTCAACTGCCCACGAAACAAGTACAACCAGAAAGGCGCGGCTGTGCTGAGATTCGGAAAGAGGGGGAGCGAGGCGTCAGAATTCACGTGGCCGCGGGGTGTTGCCGTATCCCCCCTTGATGACACCATCTTTGTGTCCGACAGCAGCAACCACCGTGTTCAAGTTTTTGACAGCGCTGGAAGGTTACTGAACACCTTTGGGAGATACGGCCAGGCGGAAGGGGAATTCGATTGCTTAGCAGGGTTAGCTATAAACGGGTTAGGGCAAGTTATAATCGCTGACAGGTATAATCATCGCGTTCAAGTGTTCGATAGAAATGGCCGCTTCCAGAGTGCATTTGGTTGTGAGGGTTCTGGCGAAGGGCAGCTCAACTACCCCTGGGGAGTTGCCTGTGATAATATGGGCTTTATCTACGTTTGTGATAAGGAGAATCATCGCGTCCAGGTGTTTCAGTCCAACGGTACTTTTGTGCGAATGTTTGGCGAGTATGGGTGCAGGACGGGTCAGTTTGAGAACCCGCATTACATTGCTGTCAGCCCTGACAATAAAGTTTACGTCAGCGACAGCAGCAACCATAGAGTGCAGGTCTTTAGCATGTACGGAGATTTCCTTTTCAGTTTCGGGACTTGCGGCTCCTTGAGAGGTCAGCTGAAATTCCCCAGGGGAATCGCCATTGACAACCAGGGGTTCGTGGTGGTGGCTGATAGTGGCAATAACCGAATACAAATATTTCGCGCAGACGGTAGATTTTACTCCATGTTTGGCAGTTGGGGCAATGAAAATGGTCAGTTCAAAGGGTTGGAGGGCCTTTCTATTCTGGCCAATGGAAACATTGTGGTTAGCGACCGAGAAAATCACCGCATGCAAATATTTTAATGTTGTTACGTGTAAAAGCCGACTTAAATCATTCAGTACTAAACTAACATATCTTGGAGAAACAGTAGCATTAAAACATAACTTTGCAATAGTGTGCATGATGAAGCTGAGATCAACCGGATAATTAAAACTAGTAAGACATTTTTAGCCACTTGTATAGCATTTTATCTGTATACTTGGTAGCTTGTCATTCTTCTTTCCCGAGGTCTCCTTAGTTGTAATTTGTTGTTAATATTAATAAACAAAAAAAAAAGTTGTTGTATTATGACTAAACTCTTTTGTTTAACCTTGGAAAAAATACCTTCACTTACATTTCATGCCACAAGAAACTCAAATTCAGCAGATTTCATACAAGGCACATATCAACTGTGATGGCAGTTTGAGAGTATTCCTAGATCCTGATAAACCTATGTGTCAGACATAGCTCTTCATTTCAAGCATCAAATGGTTCTGGTATCAGATTTATAAACCAGCGTAAGCATTCCAATATTATTATAATATCTATGTAGCCATTCATCCATCCACCACCTACATGTTGCAACACAAACTACAACAAGAATGCATTTTTTAAACTATATAAAATTTATTCTAATGCTGTATGGAAACAAAAGACCACACAACTGATTGTCTATCTCATACATTAGTATACATACATGCTAACTACGAGTGAATTCTACAATTGTATAGATCTACGTGAAGTAAATGTCACCAGTATGTGGTAGTGGGGGGGGGGGGGGAACTTGTGCTGTGTGTGCTACCAGTGTGTGGTAGTTCTTCAAAGTGGGGGGACTTGTGCTAGGTTTAACTACATTTTGTGTTAAAACACATTGAAACTGTATTGAATTTTAAAAGATAATTTGAATTTGAAGTAATCATCTACACAGATGGGTATAATAATGTCTAAAGCAATAATTTACACTGATATTTAAAGTTGTCTTTTATGTACACACCTAAAGTAATCGCCTACACTCTACACTGAGGTCAAAGTAATCTTTCACACAGACACCCAAATGAATCATCCACATATTAAGTAATCATACACACAGATGTATAAGGTAATCTTCCACATATTTCAAACGTAATCCTCCACTTATTTAGTAATTGTCCAAACTAATGTCTAAATAAGTTCAAATATAGTACAATTATATTCTCTTCAACTATACTCTTCATTATCACTAAAGCCTATCAAATAATTATAAATATGTATTTTAAATGGTTTAAATTTTTTATATTCCAAAATTTTAAATTAGAAAAACCTTACATTTTAGATGGGTAAATAAATATTTGACAAAGGATGAATAGGTGTTAAAATGTATAATAATTACTACTAATATGTCTATGTGTACAATAACATTAATAAATACAAATCAATAGCAGAGTAACAGTTTAAACTTAGTGGTAATTTTACAAAAAAATTTAACACATCAACTTGGAAAAATTGTCAAAGCAATTTTCTTCTCTTTAAAGTAATGACAATCAGTTTTTAAAAGGCTTTATTAATCTATGTTCATTTCAAAACTTTATTCATTTGACACATTGTATATAATAAAAAATTACTATACTAAATTGAAAATAAATCAAGGGACATAATAATACTGGGAATGTTCTTTAACAATTTGATATATTGTAAATCATTATAGTAAAAAGTTGTTCTTCAAACTTAATAACTGACAAAAAAAAATTATGTTTCTTTTCTTGAAAATGACAAATGATTTGAAAATTAACATTTAATTTAATAAAATTATGAACTCCAATCACATAACAAGGCTGATAGGGAACAATAAAGCAAATTCAAAGTGTCTGTTACAAAAATATGCTGCCCAGATTTATTTTTACAATCATTAGTTTCCACGAGGAAAACAAAAATAGCATTCTGAGAGACTTAACAGTTCTAAACCATTTTAATAGTTATAATGTCAGTGGTCAATCTAAACATATCTACTTGTGTTCAGTGATGAACAGCAAGCAGAAAAACAATAGTTTCGTAAAAAAAACTTTAAATAAGGAATAAATCTCGAAATAATGTGGACCAACAGGCATGCACTTTTTATATTTCAAATACCCTATATATACACACATATTTCATAAGAATTTAATCTGTTGGCAAACAATAAGGTGAATATAACTTGTAAATAAATACCCAGTTTGATCAGCTTGTAAAAAACAAATCAAAGCAAGAAACAAAAGACATTTGTTTCTTATCAATAAAGCCAATTAGTATTCAATTATAATAAATAACCCTGAGTTGATAAATGAAATACTTAATATAAAAACTTCAACTTTTGATTGAAAACTAAATTTTTAAATGGAAAAGCTGCAAGTATATTTAAGAATGTTTAAAATGATATTGATAAAAAATGTTTTAAAAAACTGGATTTTTTTCAAGTGTACAAGCTTTGTGACAAAATACATTTGCTAAAAGAGCCTAATGCTTTTCTGTCCATTGCCAATCAGTAAAAAGAACTATTTTATTTCAAGGTACAAAAATTCAAAGCCCATTTTTATTAAAGTCAGATACATTTTGCTTTTAGAAATTCAATCATATTATATTTTTCAATGCATAAATAAAATGACTTGTTTATATGATGATATTTTATTTATTGCACAGAAAAAAAACTTTTTTGAAAACAAAAAAAAAACAATTGCAATGTGAGAATATTTCATAAACATTTGGATTTGTTTTGGGTTGTTTTTTTATAATGCCCTCTTACATTTTCAGCTTAATTTAAAATTTAGTACATAAAATCATTTATAAAAAGGAATTTCAAGAAAAGAATGACTGTTTAAATTGTATAGGCTTTATTTAAATTCGCTGACATTTTTTACTAGTAAATTCATGGAATGTGATTATCATCTTGATTGGTCAATGTTAATTATGATAATGTGTTAAGACAACAAAATGCTCATAAAATATAAATTTCTGTAAAACTCCAATAAAAATGCTGAGTGGGAAGTAATACAGTACAAATCAATATAAAATAAAAACAACTTTTACAACAAATAATGCAGATCCTTTTTGGAAAAACTGTGGATGTTTTGTTTTTAGTATTGCAGCAAGTAATAAATAAAATACAAACTTGCATGTAATGGGATTAAAAGTCATTCAATTGTAAAAACATGTCTAACAAATTATACAAGCATATTATCAATAATGTAGTAATTCAAGACTAGACTGGTTTCATTAGCACAAGAAGTTCAACATCTATTTATTATATTACTAATGCTATTGGCGAAATTTGTGTAAATACCTAGCTTAAAAAATAAACTACAGGAAAAAAATCTGCTCCAATAAATATCTCGTTGAAAATGTTAAAATCTTGTATAAGTTTTAAAATATTGATAAATTTACTCAAACATCAGGTAGAAATTTCTCCTTCAGCATTAAAATTGATTTACAATAAAACTGAACAGTAAAAATGACAAATAAATTTCATTTAATTATAACTATGGTATTCCAAAATAACACAGATCTCAATTATTGTAGTCAGGCAAGTAACTGGAAATTGAATCTATTAAAGTGTCACATAAAAACAATCTACTAAATCTAGACTAAAAGCTAAATGTTGAATTTCATATCTGGAGAATTGGTTATTGTTGCACACAATAATCATTCTCTTTATGTTGCTTTCTAACATGCATAATATATTAGATAAAGTATTGTTAAAACTGAATCAACTCTTGAGTGGACATGCCACAAAAACTTCATTTACAATTAACTATAAAAAGCCAAATCTGCCCCTCCTAGTGATAAGATTACCAACTACAGACCAATCTTTGGTGTTCTTGTTGTATTTTGTAATTGTCCCTTGCAGAACTTTGCCATCATGCCCTCCTGCTGTGTACAGCATGTCTCCATGGACTGTAAGACCCATTCCCCGACGTGGACCAAGCATTGGTTGAATGCTGGTCCACAAGTTTGTGCATGGGTCAAAACATTCTACAGTGCTGAGACTAAAAAAAAAGTCAAATGTTGAATTACAATGATAAAATATAGCAGTTTTTATTTTTTCTTATTTAAAAAAAAAATATCATTACACATATATTTACACGATATTAACTGAATTCATATTGTTATCTACTTTAAGACATTAAGTAGTAAAAAAAACAAGATGAAACAATTAGATTACCACTGGTCTTGATTACATCCTCCAGCAACATAAACTTTACTATCCAGTGCTGCAGCGCCATGCATTGATCTTGCTTCCATCATGCTAGTACAAGTTGACCATTGATATGTCTGGTAATAGATGGTATTCAGAGGTATAACTTCTGCAGTTGTCTGACTTATACAGTTATATGGAGCCTTTTGGAACTAATCAATTGATTTAGAGTTCACAGAACAATGAAAATGGAATAGGCATTTTGATGATTCCTCTCATCAATAGATTTATGAGTTTGGAGTGCAGGAAAATGTGGGGTTGGTTATTTGAAGATACAAAGAATTTTATCAGGTAATTTTTAAAAATTTACAAGTAAATCAGAATGCAAACAATCGTAAGATCAAATCTTTAAAAGCAGCCTCTATTTAACACTTGAAAAATAGAAAGTTGCTTATAATACTTTTGTAATATAATGACAATTGCTTTTCCTTAAATGAGGATCTCTTATGACTCTTCAGCTGATACATAAGTAACAAGCTGAGCAACAACTAATGAGTTCCCACACAAGACAGTCTAATGTAATGATAAGAAATTTGCTCCAAGATCTTTCTTCACACAGGTAACTTTCACTTAAAAATGATAATGTAAAAAAAACGAATGGTTTTTATAACTAGTTGTATCAAATTAAAAAAACTGTATCATTAAGTAGCTGGTTATTTAATCTTGATTGTTTAGCATCCATAAGCCATTCATTATAATACTCACCTTGGTATCAAAAACATGACAAGACTTGAGGTCTTCAATACCATTGTAGCCCCCACATAGATATAGACGGAAATCAACAACTGCTGCAGCAGCCATACTTCGAGGCTCCAACATTTCTAAACATCAAAGTAATTATTTTTTAATTGAGTTGGAATTTATATAAGTGGAACAACAGGTCCATGTATATCTGTGTTAAAAGGGTTTACCAAAATAGGTTATGATTAATAGATCAGATCTATTCAACAAACCTCTAAATTATTTTTAAAAAGCCAAAATAATATTTGCATGTGAAAGCTTATATTTTTATGCTTTGTATATGTGTAAGCATTGTAAAGTGTACGCACAGGGAGACAACTCACAACTAACAAGATTTAAGAAATATAAATTCTTACCATTGAGGGACCAGGAATTCAAATCGACATCATATTTTTCAAATGAAGACAGTACGTTTTGTGTTCCATGTCCTCCAAGTGCAAACATGGCCCCACCCACAACACTAACGACAACACTGCTCCGTGCCACACATAGCTGACCACGTGCTTGCCATGTTTGTTTATCAATATCGAATGCATGAACAGATCTTGAAGTTTCTGTGGCAGTGGCTCCACCTACTGCATAAATAATTTTTCCTACCACTGCAACTCCTAAGCTACGTTTTGCTTCAGGTAATGGAGGCAATTGTGTAGCTTGATACGTAAATGGATTAAAACTTTCAAAGGAAGATAGAATCTCTCTACTTGAGGATTCACCACCTGAAAATTATGAAAATATTTGAAGATCAGACAGTTTCTACAGAAAAAGAGCATGATGAAGTCAATAAAAGTAGCATTTAAATTTAGAGATTAATTTTTTTTCTTCATTATGCTGCCTCTGTTTCAAAAGCATATTTACTAAACATACACATTTTAAACATTAATGCTGTAAAAATAATCTGCATAAAAAGAAATAAAATAATATCCTAACAGTAACATTAAAAATTATTTTTTAAATAACACTTTTTCAACAATGTTTAAAAGTTGTATTCATTATTTTTTAAATAAAAATTTTCACCAATGTTAAAAAGGATTACACATTGTTATAAGATTTAATGCTTAACATACCAACAGAGTAAAGAATGTCTGCTGCAGAAAAAAATGCACGAGGTTGTGATCTAACCACAGCTTCATTATAGGCAAAGTTTATCAGATCAGGGTGAAATGAGCTTGCCTGAAAAGCTCGGGCTTGCTGAAACATTTTTGCAATAAAATCATCACAGAAATTTTTTTATAACAATGTATGGTTAAAATAATAAAAATGTATAAAACATCGATCAAGCTAATGGATAAAGAATGGTTAATTGAAACTAACCTGTAAATAATTTCGACAGTCTTCATTGGTGACAAAAAGTTTGTCCTTGCTGACTTCTTTAATCAAAAAATCCCATTGAACCAAAGGAAGCCTGACATGTTCCATGAGTAGAGATACATCCTCTTTACTGCGCTCAGGATCAAATGCTACCCATCTCATTACAGCAGCATATACCTAAAAATAAAATTAAAAATTGAAGGTATTGGACACTGTTTAGTCCCTGTTATCTCACAGCAAGATCATTTATAAATTTAAATAGTTTAAAAAATCAAAAAGTTTGAATAGAAATATTTAAAATACATTTTTATGACTATATTTTTAATTTTAATACTTAATTACATTTATTTTTATTTATTAACCCTTAAAGCGCGCACCACGTGGCCTTACGCGTTATAAGTTATGTAACAGCAAAGGCACGATCGTGGCTTGGTGCCCTTTAAGGGTTAAAGCAAATTTTACATTAAAAAATTAATATTCTATGTACTAATACAACATACCTCCTCTTCTTTAGCGACCTTCAAGCTGTCTCTTGAAATTAAACCTATAACCTAGGGAAAAAAATTTAAATAGTTATAAGATTTAAATTGAGTTTTTCACTAATCATATTAAAAAACTATAAACTGAGTTCAAACAAATTACACTTTCCTCTAACACTCACCTCTTCTACCTCAATTTTCAAAAACTCCTCATGCTGAGAAACTTCAAAAAAATTCTCTTCACAGTATTTATCTGCCACATCTTTCAGCTCGAAACACCCTGTCACATGAGCGAAATCCCTAATCCCTAAACAATTTGAAGGATGGAGATGCTCTATGATAAATGCACAGCAGAGTTTTTCTACAGCTGAAATCTGCATCATAGCTGCTGTCTGCATGACCGATTGCACAGTGTCCTCACTTAGGTCCAGGTGAGCAGTGTAAGCAAAGTTGATTATGGTTTGCACTGCTGGTAGGCTGAGATCTTGTATCCTTATTTGAAACCTATGGCTTTCATCCAGTTGGGAGCAAAACATAGCTTTGAAGTAAGGACTAAGTGCAGCCAGGACAACCCTGTGGGCAGGAATCACTACACCTTCCACAGACAAATTAACATCACACAACTCTCTGTCTAACCACAGTTGGTATATTTCAGACAACAGATTTTTAGAAAAATCTTTTTCCATGATGCAGTTGATACAATTATAATTAGTATATCTTTAGCCTGAAAACAATATTTTAATATTAATATTTTGAAATACCCTGAAAAGAAGAATAATTTTTAAAATGTTGCAGTTAAATGTCTACAGTCAGTCCTTTAAGAACCCCCCCCCCCTCCCGTTACATAGTCTTATTTACCTCAATAGTCCTTCTACTTAACCAAAATGATGCCCTACCTCCACTCATCACTTTTAACTCTAGGTAATGACAACAAGGTATAAGCATTTTTATTCTTAACTGATTTTTGTGAATTATCCATAATAATTGTTCAAAATGGAACCTTATTTATTCAGGCCTTAACTTAGCTATATTCTGTTATGGAGTCAGTACAGTCAAACAGTCTGGATTTGACAAAAATACAAATGGCAAGCCTGAGAAATGATATAATTATAATAAAAAATTAATTATATATAATTATAATAGAAAATTGTGTGTGGTAACGTGTTAGAAACTAGTACATTTAATTTAAGGGGAAAAAAGCTGACCTATAAAAATGCTCTGCTTTTCAATAGTTTAGTGGTTAATAAACGAATATGAAAAAAAAACTTTTTAATTATCAGCTTTGAAATGCAGAGAAAATCTATCCATAGGCCTATATATATAAATGAAAGTATGTGGGTGGGTAAGTATGTGTGACCAGTGCCAACGCCATATATATATATATATATATATATATATATATATATACTGCTTCACTAAATTTTAAATTAAACCATTTAACCTATTTCATTGCAAAGTATATCCACCATAAGACAACAAACCTCATTTATGCCCGACAAAAATTATGAATAGTGTAATGGAAGTGGTTTAAAGGTTTGCCTCAGTAATTAATTTCGATTTTGAAAAACTGCACTCTCCACTAGTCACGGACACTGGAAAGTTCAATAGTATTCTGAAGGAATATTTGGTACTCTATCTTCTAATTTTGGTTGTGCAATATAGAGAAGTAAATATGATGATGACATCTTCTTAGGAAGCCTTCGAGATACTACTTGAAGCTCGTTGCAAAGACAATCAGCATCAATATCTTTATTAGCGTTATGATGCATTAACAATGTTTCTTAATGTTTGCAGTCAGTATGCATATTAGCAGGTGTCTTTTTGTTGATATTGGATATATCATAAAGATAGCCAAATGTAATATTATGTTGTTCTAATTGTTGGAACCTCTCTTCAATAGACTGACTACCCATAACCAAAATAATGCTATCAAGATTTCTAATTCTAAGTGAGAGAAAACGAGACTTACAAGCCCAATTAAAAATCAAAGTTGTGCGTGTTTTACGTCATGTCATGCGCTAGAGCGATCACTAAATAAACATTAAAATTAGGTAATCATCTGAAATGTTCGAAATTAAAAGATTTAGATTAAATACACTAATTATATTATTATATTAACAGAGGAGTGGCTAGGGAAGGGTGGCAGACGAAAAGGGGGGGGGCGCCAAACGTGGTAGATAATAATAATATGTATTTTTTAATAAAGGGGATTACACATTTTAGATCTAGCTAGATTAAATTTTTAAATCCTCTTAAAAAATGTAAAATAATTACTAAAATATGCCTAATATTTAAACTTCGTAAAACGATAGATTATTACTTTACCTACTCGAGAGTCCTAGATTGAAGATTACTTTAATCTATATATATATATAATTCTCTACATACATGGGGACCATACAAGACACCACCACGTAAGGGCTTAGCCGTTCCTACCCCGCTCTCTAGGCATATTGTTACCACCCCCACCCCACCAGTCTGGTGAGCTGTGGTTCACCATGAATGTTTACAATGTGACGACTATTAGGGACAGATCATTTAGCTTTTAAACAATTTGAAACCAAGTTCTCCTTGATCATTTCATTGTCGTCTGTAAACTGTCGTCACAGACTGGCGCTTTCACTCAGGGGGGAGAGGAGAAAAGAGGGTAGTGTCGAATTCACAAATTATGAATTACTGAAAAGTAGCAAATTAAACAACTAAATAGCGGCATATAGTTATGCGTGGGTCAGCTCGTACTAATTATTAGGCCTAAAGTACTTAGAATAGAATTGATTTTGGGATTGATTAGAACTTAGAAAAGAATAACAATTAGTATTTAGTAGACATTAGACTCATTAGTGAGTCATCAGAGATCATTAGACTATTTAACTATACTTAGATACTATTTAGTATTTAGAGTCTACATTTTTATAATTAGTAGATTACAAACTAAATACAATTTGTAATTAGGCCTACAAACAAGTATATTTTAGTAGATTTTTAAATTTTACTTTTAGATCTAGATTTCTAGAATACTCTAACTCTGATACTAGAATCTAGATCTAGATCAGTCGACTAGATCAGTAGATCTAGAATCTAGATCTAGAAAGATCAAGCAAGATTTCAGATTTCTATTTCTAGATTCTAGGTCATGAATCATTAAATCATTCATTAGTGCTAACTGTTGAACTGTCTGTTGCTGACATTTTAGTTCAATCTCTACTCTAGACTAGACTCTAGTCTAGTAATATTCTCTACTACTAGATCTAGATCTACCACTATTCTCTACTTCCTAATCATTTAGATCTAGTTTTAGTGACTATGGCAAATAATAGATCTAGATCTAGTACTTAGATCTAGATTCGAGTAGATTTAAAAATCTAGACAGTAGGCTTACTTTTTGTTTTATTCTGCTAGGCCTATGCACTATGTATGTAGAATCTAGTATGTGTGTGTGTGTAGCTTTAGAGAACCTAAGGCCTAGCCTAGATCCAAAATCGAGACGCCATTTTGTCCACAGTCACATGACAGGGATACGGAAAGCTTTAATCGTACTATCCCAAATGCGCGACATTGACGTGGCATGTGCAACGAAATTATTACCACGTCCGCCATTTTGTTGTGTACAGGTTTCCTTAGCTAAACTTTTTTCATAGTAGTACAGTTCTAATCATTCTTTGCTGTGCTTTCAATCAGCTAAGGCTCACTGGAACAAGGACTTCCATTGTAAAGTGGTTGTAACCTAGAGAAACGTAAGTCTGATATAAAAAAACCATCACAACTTGTACAGATCTGTGATCGCCATGGTATCTTGTTGAATGTTGAACACTTTTTAATTTAGAATAGAGTCTAAATCTAAATTCTAGAACAGATCTAGACCTGATGATTGCTACGATTTTTATAATTCTATTTTAGAATATAGATCTAGATTTAGATCTAGATTCTAGATCTAAATCTAGACGGTTAAATCTAAAATCGGAGTATTGGTGTTATCAGAATCTGACAATGGACTCTTCTAAAAATGGGTGTGTGCGATCAGTTGGGTGACAAGAATTTGAGTCAAGATTTAGATTTAGAAATCTAGATCTAGAAATCAAGATCTACCGATCTTGTTTGGGCCTTAGCGTCATCATCAGGTTAGGACAGTGGTATGGTAGGACCTGAGATTGTGTTGGCAAACCTATTTTATTTTAGCGTATTCTATTCAGTGCTTCCTGTTCACCCCCAGTTGAGTGTATTATTTATTTTATTATAAACACAACTGAAAACACTAAACTACAAAACCATTAGGAAGGCACTAGAGAATGACTACATTAGATCTAATTATTGGGAGAATGTTTACACCGGTGTCTGAAAATAGAATCTTCTTTAAAAAAGGGGTGTTAGGTTACCGATAGTTAACTAAATACACACATGGCTGGCTAATGTCAATGCTAACCCTGTCCCTAACCCCAACCCTGGTCCAAAAATACGCCTAACCCTAATTTCTAATCATAAAATTAGTCGCGATTACAATACTACTAACAACCCAACACCCCTTTGTTAAAGAAGATTCCATTATCGGACACTGGTATCTATAATCATCTTAATTATTTTTATAAATTTGTTTTTAATTTAAACGTCAACATCTCTAATGATCCGTTATCGGTTGGGGCATTAGTGGCATTACAGTTGACTTCATAATTCTTCGCTATCCATATCTGGCTGCTACTTTGATTAAGTCTGAGACTGGCAGCCCCCTCCAATCCTTGATGCCATTAGTTAGAGGGATCACTGACAGTGATTTCTCACTGTTTTAGATATAGCTAGCCTCAAATCTTGGACGATTTGTTATTTGGTCATGTAAGTTCATTCAACCTAATAAGTAGGCCTAGGCCTAATAATATGTTTATATTATCATGCATGTGAGATACTTGTTACAATACTAACTTAACTGTCTTTCTAGTTTTGCACTCAACCCAAAGCAGTGAAAATCTTAAGTAACATTACAACAAAAGCTGGCAGGCCTAGTCATATTTGTATTTTACTCAAGTTCTAACAAAATAATCAAAAACTAAAACAAAAATTCCTAAAATATAAAGTAGTTGGCCTATTACTCGCTAACTTTGAGGCTGGTGTCCTGACGCATGACTTCTGACAATTTTTCTGCCAAATTCCAGTAACCTTCTGCTACTTGCTTTTTAAAATGTTTACCGCGAGCAAAATGGGGTGGGGGGTCATGTTATAACAACAAACTATAGGTGGCAGGGCGCTATGTGCCAGAAAAGCATTTCAAAATTTGCGTTGGAGAATGAATGCTAAATTTAAAAGTTGGTTTCATTAAAAACACTAGGACTTTTTAAATATAAATTTCCATAGTACAAAATTGATTTCCATACTAAAGCATTATTAGGTTTATCAGTATGACAAAATAAATCAAATATTCAGCCGTTTTTTTATAAGACGGGCCAAGGAAATGAAGCAACCAAATTTTGCAAAGAAAATGACAACCAATTATTTTTGGTGATCACTAGTGAGGAACTCCCTGTGCATAGCCAGTTAAAAAGTCAATCCGGACTCGTGGCTTTTTGTAGCTTCAAACAAAAGGGTGGTTGTTATGGAGGGATGTGTCGTATCATAGCTGTAAGTGACAATAGATTTTAAATGAAGTAATTTGGCCTAAAATGAGCTAAAACCCTCAAAATTAGTGCCTAATAGATAAAATATGGATGCTTATTATTTAGTGGTCATGTTCAAATTGGCAATTGAGTACAGTTTAGATTTAGCGAGAATAACAAAATAAAGAAATAGTGTTTTCCTAACGTTTGTGTGTGTTTCAGTTGTGTTAATAAAATTCACTCTGAGGCGGTGTATAGAATGCACTAAATTGGACTTTTACCTAATACGTAATACCACATTAGATCCCACATGGCCAATGAAACAGATGCAGTTGTCCCTCTGCTATAGACTTTTTAGAAAATAAGTGTTTGGTTCTGGTTCTTAGTAGTATTGTAATCTCAGGTATAGTGATGTGCTGGTAAGACTAGGGTTTGGGATAGGATAAGCTGTTAAGCAGGCATGTTGTTACAACACCCCTTTTTATAAGAGTCCACCCAACTCTGATGGGTACCTAACTCAAGTTAGGGAAAGTAAAGGCGGCAGGGCATATTGCTGACCACACTATCTCTTCATATGCAGAGTTCACAGAAACATGTGAACTCTACTTCACTTGTCCTATAGACCCTCAGGTTCGAAAAGGGAACTTGAATTTTAAAGGGAGACTAGATCTGTGTTGACTTAGCCTGATGAAACTTTCAAATTTAGCAACATTATCTTAAGTAGTATGGTCAGAAGTTTTGTTAGGGCTATGATACTAAATTGTAGGGTTTGGATTAGAAATGTGGTTAGCATTTCGTTAGCAAGTCAAATTTTTATGTCGTTTTTTGTTTTTGACATTAGCTTTATCTCGTCAAAAATACTTTTTATGTCTATCTTTCTAAAATATCTAAATGCCAAGCATTTGTGACAGTCTGCAATTGGCAATAAAACAATTTAGCTACTGATGCACGGGCTAAGAAGATCTACTTTTGAGAAAACTGAGCTTAGCCTAGCTTATCAACATTTAGAAAAAAACAATGATTTCTAGACCACTGTGAATGTATGGTGGGTAGATCAATATATTGTTTATGCTCAATATATTGTTTTTGCGGCTGGAAATAAAAATGTAGCATACACTAAAAGGAGTCAAAGCAAACCTTTTAAAAATGAGATGGGTTCGCTGTTTCAAGTCACAATAAATGATAAATTCTGGTGTTTGGGTTTGTCGGTTAGTTTTGTTGCTATTAAAATGTATAAACATAAAAAGATAATGAAAACTTAGTGTTTCTTCTGGCCTATTATAATTTATATACCTGCCAAAGGCTTTACATAATTTAAAAGAAAACTTAAAAGTTTCAAGGTCTTATTGGGATTTTTTAAGAATAAGAATCCAAAACAAGTTTTCCATTTCTTAAAATCATCTTTTTAATGTAATTTTGTGGTCCTACTAATCATTTGACGGGAGGCCATGCCATAGTTTATGAAATAAACTTGCTTGTTGGCCAGAAGTAGATTTAACCTCTACTCGAATCCCTAAGTTTAACATTTTTTATAAATTTCACAAAGTACAAATACATTATGACACCTGTTTCTTAAATCACGGAAAAATATTTACCTCGGTCATCCCATTTTAACCACGGCATTTTTAGCTTTTCCGATTTTAATGTGGGAGTGTTTTCTGATGTTGCAAGAGGTTCTACTTTAAAGTTAAATAGGTATGTATGTTGATTACTATTTTTTTGTGTTAAAAACCGTGTAGTTTTATAAATTTTATAAAGTGATTGTCTAGTTTACAAATAGTGCATGACCTCCCGCTCTGATGCCATTTTTAACAATTTTTAATTATGATTGCTTATCTGTTTTTGACAACATTTTACTGTCAATTCTTTTCCCCACTTCCTGTCCTTAAACACAGCTTTCATTTTTATTACTCAAAATTATAAATTAGTCTTCTTACTATTGTCATTCTTTGTTGTTTCCATGAAATTTTATCTTTGGGTACTGACCTCGAGATCATAAAATCTAACAAAATGTACTTTCAAATCCAAATTATTTCGATCAATATATATATATATATATATATATATATATATATATATATAGGCTACATCAAGATCAGCACAAATAAGAATTGCATTTGAGAATTTTATGGAAACATAGAATGCCTAAATCAACTGTTTAATCCATTGGGAGTACTTATGATTTTGATCACAATGTACCATTAAAAACCCTATACTCTATTTTCATAGCACAAATTTATTGAGCTAAAAACTTATTTAGCTGTTTTATATCTAAATTATCTCCATATAATTTATGTTTAGGTTTGAAACATAATGGGTAATATAGCTGCCCTCTTGAAACGCTGGATAGGGAAGAAAGAAATGAGGATTTTAATGGTTGGTTTGGATGCAGCTGGAAAGACAACTATACTTTATAAGTTGAAGCTTGGAGAAATAGTTACCACTATTCCAACTATAGGTAAGAATTTTTACAACAGGAAGAATCGGTTGTTAAATAATTAATACTTTTAGCATTTTGCACTGAACTGATACAAATTATTCATTTTTGTTTCAGGCTTCAATGTTGAGACTGTGGAATACAAAAACATCAGCTTCACAGTATGGGACGTTGGAGGTCAAGATAAAATAAGACCTCTTTGGAGACATTACTTTCAAAACACTCAAGGTTGTGCGACTTCAAAACCATATCTTAATTATTAGTTTAAAGAATCATGCTTTTGAAGAAAGTATTGCCATTAATATGACTTAAAAATCAATTCTACTTTTGCTCTATTCCCTGAGTGCTGGAGTTTATTTTACTATCACTTCCCTCAGTCCCACAGACTGTTTGCCATTTAAGTTACCCATGCATGTTTTATGTGGTTTTAAGAAATATTTTAGTTTGAAATATTTGAATATTAAATGATATTTATCTAGATAAATATTTTTTGATCAGATCATATATCCAATAAGATCTAGAAAATTGGTCTATTGAGAGGTGCTGTGCATCTAGAGTTGGTGCAGGTGATCTTAATCTGTCCATCCGATCTGGTTCTTTTAGCAAATATTTAGTCTTTTGTTATTCAACAGATCATCAGCTTTGTCTGATTCTAATAAATTTAATGATTTCTAACAATGCTAATATAGTCATTTGTTTATATCAATTAAAAAAAAATTTTTTTTTTAGGTCTTATTTTTGTAATAGACAGCAATGACAGAGAACGAATAGGAGAGGCTAGAGAGGAATTAATGAGAATGTTAAATGAAGATGAACTGCGAGAAGCAAAGCTATTAGTTTTTGCTAATAAACAGGTATAAGATAAAAGATAGTATGGAATTTTTTTATTCTTATTAAGGTTGAATCGTGTACATAAGATAACTGTTTTATTTTATTTTTTGTCAGGATCTCCCCAATGCAATGAATGCTGCTGAAATAACAGACAAATTGGGTCTTCATAATTTAAGAAATCGATCATGGTACATTCAGGCCACATGTGCAACCAGCGGTGATGGGCTTTATGAAGGACTTGATTGGTTATCTGCCAATGTTAAAAAATGATTTTTTTTTTTTTTAACTTTTTTCATTTAAAGCTGTCATTCCTGTTTTAATTATACTTGTCAGCAGATCTTATTATACTATGCAAAAATGGTTAATACTTTCATTTTATTACCCATTGAATTTCAAAATAAATGTTTTGTTGCTGAAGGTTATTTTATTCCTTCTCAGATAATATAGGGACCAGTTTATTCATATAAAATATTATGTTAGGTAACAAACTTTTTGTATTTTTATACACTTCCAAATTTTTTTGTCTTTAACCCATTATTTCCATGGTCATGAGGTACTTGATTTTGTACCACTGCAAAATTATTCCAATTTTTTAATGGATGAGC
Source organism: Physella acuta (assembly GCF_028476545.2). Classification (NCBI taxonomy): domain Eukaryota; kingdom Metazoa; phylum Mollusca; class Gastropoda; family Physidae; genus Physella; species Physella acuta. The sequence continues at coordinate 67,671 of NW_026731888.1, forward strand.
ATAAACAACTTACTCCATCTTTACGCATTGTCTACTAAGAAATGTGATTCCAGACATCTTTTGGTTGAAATCATGGTTTTGATACTTTCATTTGAACTATTATTATAATTTTCATAACTTATTGATAATGTGAAGTAATTTAGCTCGATCGTAGATACATAAATCTGTGGCTGCAGTTATTGCATTAGCATACACTAGTATGTGGGTGTGTGGTCAGAGTTTTGTCTCAAGACCTTGGTAATACAAATATATATTAAAATAATTTTACTGTGCTACAGATCTATTCCAGTTCATTCTGATTTGTTAACAAAAAGATCAATGCAATAGTTAAATAAAAATCAGCCAGAATCATACTATAGAATACTGCTTTAAACTTCCTGGTTGTATGGTTGGTAATGGCGTTAGGTTTGCTGTATTATCAAATGAGTTCATAATTACATAGTACTGATTATTAAATGTTTAAAGTAGGTCTACAGTTGCACATTTATTATTAAATGGCTCACTATTTTTGTTTTGCCCACATGGTAAAAAGTGTGGTTAATATCAGCTTACTCACTTCAGTTTTGTAATTTGTGTGTTCTAGAAATGCTATACTAATATTAAGCTAAATATACCATTCGATAGTATTTAGAAGAAGAAAAAAAAATTTAATCAAGTGGTTTTTTTTTTAATATTGCAATTACATGCTGTTGTGCACATCTTTCACTGTACTATAAACACATTTTATTAAAATTATAAAACATTTTTGTTTTCAGTTCAGGGTTGGTAAAATTTAGGGGATTCAATTCCAAAATTTGTTTATATTAGTTTGAATTTAAAATAGACTTTCCAGTTGGGGGAAAATGGTAATGTGCACTTGTTTCAGCATCAGAAAAGAAAAAAAGTAGGCTGTTTAAGGTTCTGCAACATTTGTTTTCAACATATTGTTCATTTTTAAAAAAATTATCTGTTGCATCTATTAAAATGTGAATAGTTTCTCTTTCATAAAAAAAAATTTCTAGTATAATATGGTTGTACCAAGTCCACTAGTCTATTGTTTAAATAAATCAAATACACAAAAATGAATAAGCCTATTACCAGGGTAAAAAGTATTATTCATTGATTAAAGATTGTCTTTCTAATTGTTACTTTTAAAGAATCATAATTGTCTTATGTTAAATGATTTTGTGTATGTCTTTAGATTTTCTGCCAGTTAATTATACATATAATCTGATATGGAAGAAAAGTGTGATACATATTTTTTTATATTTCATTTTTAAAATTTGATACAGTACCCAGGTTTTCTTGTCACCAAATCAAAAGCTTTTTAAAATTTCTTAGCGTATTCAGCTGGATGTTCATTTTTTTGTTTTTGTTATAAATAAAATTTTGAAAAGCATTACTTTCTTTTTTTGTTGTTTTTTAATTTATTGGATATAAAATGCTACTTCAGTAGAGAAGGTAGTTTAATTCCTAACTTGATTATTTTAGGTCGCTGTCTGACAGAATTTGGTAAAATGGGAAACGTCTTTGCACAGTTGTTCAGAGGTTTGTTTGGAAGGGCTGAAATGAGAATCCTTATGGTAGGTCTCGATGCTGCTGGAAAGACAACTATTTTGTACAAATTGAAACTGGGAGAAATAGTCACAACAATTCCAACTATTGGTATGTTAATCATTTTTAAAATTAAAGGTTAGCATAATGATACTCAGCACATTTGTTGGTCGTGGTGTTATAAGAAGTTTATTTCTTTCAGGTTTTAATGTAGAGACAGTCGAGTATAAAAATATCAGCTTCACTGTATGGGATGTTGGTGGACAAGATAAAATTCGACCTTTATGGAGACATTATTTTCAGAATACTCAAGGTAGTGTACTCTAGGAACTAAGTAGTTTTTAGTGTGGAAATTATGCATTTCCTTTTTTAGTATAGGTCTGTGTTATTTCGATTGATAAAATGCTTAATTTTCTTTCAGGGTTAATTTTCGTAATTGATAGCAATGATCGAGAGAGAGTAGGAGAAGCAAGGGAGGAATTAATGAGAATGTTGAATGAGGATGAACTAAGGGATGCTATTCTATTGGTCTTTGCCAACAAACAAGTAAGTTACCACGTTAATATTACTTAGCTAATAATTTGCTGTCTTAAGCATTTTTGAAACTGATCATGACATTTACAGAATGAGTAAACTTTAACAACTGAACTCCTATAGTTAATGCCCTCTAAAAAAAAATTCTGTAAATTAATAATTATTCAGAGCATATATAGTTTATCTCTTTTTAAGATTTAAATTTTTGTCACTTTCTTTTTACAAAGTAAAAACACTCATGTTAATTTTGATTTAAATAGATATGAATGTCCAGTATTATTTTTCTTTTCCCAATTAGAATATCTATATTCATTTTCAAATTAAGAAAGGACATTTACAGGTTAAAATTCTGAGAAATTCACATGCATATAAATAAACATCAAAGCAGATAAAACATTGAAGCAGAACAGGGAAGGGAATACAATTTTTATAATTACATTTTATTATACATGGTTGGTTTTGAGTAACAGAATATAGGTTTTGACTAAGTTGTGGAATCATAGTGTGTTGTATAGCAAATTATAACAGGGTGAAAGGGAGCCACATTGGCAAGTGTTCTAATATCATCTGGGTACATGAATAATTATAATGGTATTGCACATTTTTCTGTGAAATCATTGTGATTATTTCTTAAACTGTGATGTTAAGGGGGGGGGGGGGTGTCTGTGGGTAATAAAAAATTTAAAATTCCATATTTTAAGAATTCATGTCCGAAAATCAGCAAATATAGAAAACTGAAATCGATTTATAGATATATGTATTATGGGATCATTATATCAGGAACCACATGGTCATGCCCAGTTTTTTGCTACTTATATACTGTGTTTGCTAAGTGTATCCTATCCTCTACATGGTTGGTGTAGACCTAGTTAATATTGTCACTTCTATAATAAGGCTAAAATTATCCGAAAGCCCAGAAATTAAGTAGACATTCTTTTTAAGCAGGCTCTAGTAATAGTATAAAAATTAATTGGGGGGGGGGGTTAAAAACAAGCAAATGCAATGGGATATAATTAATAGTATGGTGTTTATGCTTTATGATAGTGCATAACTTGTAGTTTTGTAATAACTAACCAACAACTTTATCCTTTACAGGATTTGCCCAATGCAATGAATGCTGCAGAAATTACAGACAAACTTGGGCTACATTCACTTCGTAATAGACAGTGGTTCATTCAAGCAACATGTGCTACCAGTGGTGATGGTCTATATGAAGGTCTTGATTGGCTGTCAAACACTCTGAAAAAGAAACCTTAATATGTGCAAGTTGTAGACTAGCTAATGCCATCATATATTTTATATTCTTTTAAAATGTTTATTAATGATCTGTTACTAGACTGATTTCAAAAATTAAAATTCCAACCAATTAAATTTTTAAAATTGACTAACCAGAACAAAAAAACAGATCATAACTTAAAACAAAATAATGTTAATTTTTCCATTTCAAGTGTTTTGGACTTCTGATTGCCTGTGTTCCCTTATTTTAATTGTATATTTAAAACTTGTAAGGATATAAATAGTCAGCATTACTGTCATCTGCAGTAAAAAATACAAGTTTTCTCTGTCAAATAACTTTAAACAGTATGGGGAAGAATGGTAGAAAATTTTGCAGTTAATGGAAACTGTTAGACAGTGTCGTGATAAGTGTTGTCAAATCTTTGCAAGGACTGATGGAATTTGCATGTTTTAAGAGTGTATAAGCATGCTTGAAGAAAGTTAATTTTAATTGTATTAATGCAATGATGGGATCTTTGTCACTTGGTTATGTTTCATATTATCATTTAGGCATGCAAGTTGCGTGGTGTATTTCACATTAAATTATATAACAAGTGTGATATACAAATAAAGTAAGCCATTAAGTTTTAGACCTACTTTACTTTGCAAAAAGCATTTGTTATTTGTTTGGGACCCCAGCTTAAATTGAAAGCTACAGTCAGTTCGCTTTCCTTATGCTATTTATTAATTTTATTTAGAATTTCCATGAAAGAGAGATCCTGTTGTATGAATGCATTAATATCTGTGGGTAAGATTAAAACTAGTAATTTTTTTACCCTATAGTATTGAGATCTCCTTTTTCGTAATTGCAAAATTGATGCACATTCCAATTGTTTACAAGGGTTAAAGAAGCACAGTAAAAAAATTAATTCAAAGGTTATCACTTTGCAACCTGTTAAAAAATGTTACTCTTTTAAGCTAAGTACTTGGGCGCTTAATTTTTTTTTTTTTTGTGAATGTGGTCATGAATAACTGCTGTTATGAACTCTCTCTGTGTGTATTTATTAACATGCATTTTTTTTCTGTATGAAAGTAATAAAAGTCTTCTTAAAATATTAGTTTGTTTTTATTTATCACAATGATTTATGTGTTGTATGTATACACATACTTTTTTAATGCTCTATGGCATCAGCCTGTATGCTGAATTACACTTTAAAATATCCAAATTTAGTTTTTACATAAAAAAATGAATTAAGAATTTTATATTTTAAGAATTGTCGTTTTGTAAATGCAGATTGCTTAATTCTGATTTTAAGGTTTCATTTTAGTTTGCATACTATCATCAGACAGGTGTTATCCTGAAGTTCACAAAGTATCCGGTTTTAAAAAAGGATCTTTAATTTTAATGCCACTCAATATGTTTGCTTATGGCATTTTAATGTTTCACACATAATTAATGAAAGAGCGTTATGCATTGCTACACTTAAGTTGTTAATACTCCTGGAAAGGTTTTTGCAATAAATATAAACATTGGATGATGGCAGGAAGGTGCAGTTTGGTATCCAGAGTTTCCAGCCACTATTATAGCACCTGGGTTCCAATGACGGTGTCCTTGAAAGCGATTCAAAGGCGCTACTGAATTCAAACTACATCATCCTCCAGCTGTAGGACAGGTTCTCATTTGAGCACTATGGCGTTGACATTTATTTTGAAGAGCATCATCATTAGTCTCCAAACCTGTGGTGCCCTGGTGGTAGTGTAATAAAGTAAAGGATTGGGGCCTTTGAACAGGTGGTAACATAGGTGATAATGTACACTCCTGGTTTTCATACAGCACCCCCTGGGTGATAGGGCAGGCAAACCAGCACCTTAAAAGCTAAGGTCCAAGAACTCATGTCCTGACATGGTTTACATTTAAATGACTTAGTTCTGGAAAACAAGGTCAAGTCTAAAAATACTACATGGTAGTGTGCTATTGTTCTGCTAGCAACATAAATTAACTGAGCATTACCCTGTTGCCATCTGAATAATTTTGGCTTTATTTTTTACTTTCTCATATACAGAGTATATAGGAAAATCACATGAAATTTTGAGTTGTTACTGTTTTACACCTCAGTACTTCATCATATACGGAGTATAGGGGACTTATTTTAATCTGGCAAAAATTCTAAATCCAGATTTATCAAAATTTTGGCGTTTTCTGCATAATCGAGTAGGAAAAACTGGGCTTTGCAATTGTGGATGTGTCTGTGAACACGATAACTAGAGTACTATTACAGCTTGGTTGATAAAGTTTCATATGTAATAAGTATTACATCGAAATTGTAGTTCTGTATCAACTTTTCAGCTTTTAGCCAGTAACCAAAAGTGAAATTAATTCTACTTTTCAGATAGAAGAAATTTCACATATTAGTAAAAGATCTAATTCTGTCAAATTTTGAGTAATTTCTGTGTGCCGTAAGTAGTACTTAACGCTATTTCCGATTTCTAAAAAAAAAACTCATATGAATTCAAGTTCTAATTATACACACATTGTTTGCTGTTCACTTTGTTGCGCTATTCTTTTTTAGAATAGAGGCTCTGTTCTATTTTTAAAGCTTTAACTATTTAAAATTTAATTAAAAATCATGTCTATACCCCAAGTTGCAATCCCCCCGTAGTGTTATATAAGAAAATTGGAGAAAGTCTAGGGGAGATCACTCCCACTTTATTTAAACTGTTGTTATCCAAATAATAAGGACATGTAGTATAAGAGAATTTTTAAAAAATTAGTTATGAAGACGGTTGGTTCAAATTTAATTTCCAAAATAAATACATAAAAATACAAGTTTAACACAAAATGTCAATAATAAAGTAAGTACAGAAATTAAATATACAGTGATCCATCCCATGGTCCAACATATCCAACTGATATCAGAATTACATCAACCAATGTCCACACTCCTAAGCCACCAAAACTTAATAGCTTCCCAATTCCTTCTCTCCATAAACCCAGATAAAATCTATCCACTCCGAAACCGCCTAGGAAAATGCTGAAAATATAAATAAAAACGATTTATTTATACTAAATTACTATAATTAGTATAATGCAATTTAATAATTAAGAGACCTTAAATAAGACCTTAAAAGCAGTGCTGTTGACCACTTGTAACCTTGAGACCAATTGCAAGACAGTTGCTTAGGGAAGCATCTTCGCCCTTGTAAAATGAATAGAAATATTTATATTAACAAACAACCAATTTATTAAATGTTCATATTCTATTAGTAGTATGTGTAGTAGATATACAAAATTCCAGGTATAATTTAACTGCTTAAGTTTGTAGCTATTTGTGAGTTGCAACATCATTTCATCAACAAATGATGCTGTGCCTAATGGCATTTAACAGGAGCAAAGAGTGGATTGTCAAAGTATAAAATTATTAAAATAAACTGATTCATTGTATCAATTTAAAAGGCTGTTCTCATGTTTGGCTAATTCAAAGTTTCCTAGCCTTGTTTGGGTTTTTATAAAAGCTTAGTACCAATAGGCATTTTAAATAAGGCAGTTAAAAAAATAAAGTAGCTAAAAAGGAACGAAAACTAGAAAAGCAAGTTAGGTTAGGATATGTTTGCCTGTCGTCCCTACTGGGACATAGGCCGCTGACAAGAGCTTTCCAGACGTCTCTGTCCAGGGCTAGTTTCTCCAACTGTCCCCAGGTGTATCCAATCTTCTTGGTGTCTTCTTCCAGGTCACGTCTCCAGGTCTTTCTTGGTCTGCCTCTCCTCCTCCTACCTTGTGGATTCCAGGTGAGGGCCTGTCTTGTTATGCTGGATACAGGCTTCCTGAGTGTGTGGCCAATCCATTTCCATTTCCTCTGGAGGATCTCTACTTCAACTGGCAGTTGGTTTGTCCTTTGCCATTGAACATCATTTCTGATTGTTTTAGGCCAGCGAATTCGCAGGATCTTTCTGAGGCATGCGTTTATAAATGATTGCATTTTCTGAAACAGGAATGGTGAAAGTAGGCAACCCTGCCTTACTCCAGTCAGTACTGGGAAGGACTCTGTAGTCTGTTGGCCATGCACTACTCTACATTTCAGATCTTCATATGAAGACATAATAATGTTGACTATTTTCTGTGGCACCCCGTAGTGTCTCAACAATTTCCACATTGACTGTCTATCCAGGCTATCAAAGGCCTTCTCATAATCTATGAAATTAATATAGAGAGATGAGTTCCATGCTTGGGTCTGTTCAATGATGATGCGCAGGGTAGCAATTTGGTCTACACATGAAAAGCATGTATTGCCACATTATTTGGGAATGAGTGATTCCTAGCACACTGGAATTGTGTAAGCATTTGTTTCATTAAACAAGTTGCTGAGAAATCTTGCAAATTTACAAACTGATCCTGTAATTTAGCAGGAGTGCTGCTACACAAAAGCAGAGAATAGATTTTATGTTAATGTAGTTTCTTCCTCTAATTTCAGATCAGGGAAGTAAAGCTGAAGTTTGTTTTCAATGGATTTAAAATGCCTGGTAATACTAATAGTAGAAAAGAACCTATACTGTGATCTGAATCCATGTCTTTGCACAGTTCTTCAAACAGATAGATGTTAGAGCTCCAGATCTGATGTAATTTATTATTTTTATCAGAGAATTACCTCTTACAGAGGTGTTTTAAAAGTCTTCTGATGAATTTTGCAGTGGAGAGCTAGTTTCTTGTTCAGATAGCCCAATTTTCAATCAAAGCACAGAAGGTGCTTTAACTATAATAACCCCACAGATGTGTTTCCACTTTAAGCCTCCAGAGTTTCAAAAAACTTATTTATCTTTACATAGTATTATTAATATCTACAGTTTTTGTAGCAGTTTCAAGTCCAATACAAAAAAAGGAATTCTTTTTTTTATATATATTGTGAATAAATATATTTATGAAGCTGAATGAATAGGAACACAAGCTTTTGTTTGTTGATTCATCAGTTTGAAAAGAAAAAAATATTGAAACATTGATTTCTTTCAAATTCTGCTCTTTAACTTTAACAACTAGAGACGTGTATATCTCTGACAAAGATAATGACGTCTCTGACTTTTAAAACTAGTTGCATTCCAAGAAAGCTCCAAATACTTTTGAGTTTGTACACAATGCTTCATTTCTTAGTGGAGACTGAGTTTTCTAAGTTTCATAGACCAATGACTGAGAACATCTATACAAATTATATGTGATCACTTACCCATACACAGATATTCCTTCTTGGTCCAACATGTACTGACATAGAAAGGTCTGGCAGGATAGTAATTGCGAGGTCTGTTTAAGGCACAGTCTATAGTTTTATTACACCAAGTCAACTGCTGTGGTAACTGATAGCAATAACGACATTCATATTCTCTTTCAAAAGTCTGATTTCCCTGGTAAAATACAAAAAATGTGTTTAAAAATGAAATTTAAGGAAAACCTGGGTTTAAGTTAAATGGACCTGGTAACGGTTTCATTCTCAGGTGAAATGGAATGGTACCGCAAGCATTCATTAAAATAGAATCACACATCCAGATATTTGTTACTCAAGAGCCTTAGGTATTTGAGGTATTATACTAGAGTCAGAAGAAAAGTGTTGTTGCAGCCCTTTGCTCTACAGGGGCCTCACAAAATTAATTAAGCCAATTAGGGGGACCTGATATTTGTGAATGTGTAATATTAATTGTTGACTGATGTTTTTAAGGGATTATGTTTATATGTTTATATATAAGTATATTAACTTCCTTGTTAGAAATATGGTACAACAGCCACCTCACAAACCACACCAACTGTAATTTAATTTTGAGTACAAAACAACTTACAGTACAATTTACAAATTGCTTTGGGGTGCAAATAGCCTTTTGCTTGGTTCCATATATACAAGATTCATTGAAGGTACAGTTGATGCAATCCCCTCCCAATCGATTACATTCTAAGTTATCAGGACATTCTTCATCTACATTTACTGAACAGTCTGGTGCTTGAGGCCCTTTAGCTGGTTCACTGTCATTACTGGATGAATTTGCAGACGCTAACACTGGCAGTAATGCTGAACTACTACTTGTGCTGGCATCTGAAAAAGATACAATTCAACCTTATTTGTTAAAATACATTTATTCAAGTTCTAAATTAGACAACAAAAATTTTATATTTATGATTAATATAAGCCTCTAGGTACTGTGTCATTCCGTCAACATAGATAAAGTTAATATTTTTTAACTACTCATATAATTATTCTCACCACCTATTATTACTGTAGTTTGAATTAGTTATATAATGCCATCTACAGAGCATCTTTTTATACCAAATAGATTTCTATTTACTTTTTAAGTGGTTTGAATTTCTATCATTTATCATAATATTATTTTCAATTTTTCAGCACACAAAAAATTATGGAATTATGATAAGAAAGACATAATACAATTTTTATTTTTAAAATTAAAATTTATTTTACAAAATTACATAATTAATTGTGTTGAGTGTTGTGTTTTGTGCTTTATACACACTTTATAATGTGGTCCGCAGTTATGGTGCTGAGTGTTGTATTTTGTTATGCGTTGTGTTGAATGGGAGTGAAATGTGGTGGGGTGAGGTTTAGGGTATGCTGCAAGAAGTTATGTGGTGGAAGGTGTGATATGTTATTTACCCTTTGCTTATTTTACAAGAATTACACAAGCATTTATCTTGTGTTTGGTGTTGTTTATTTCTATTCTCCAAAGAGTATTTTAAACATTTACAATGTAGTGAAGCAAAAGTATGCAGCTAGTTTATATATAGATTTGTATATAACTATATTCAAAAAACTTTCTATACAACAAATAAAAACACACTAATGGATAATCTAAAATGCATTCTGAGTAAATTAATAACCAGGCAAAGAAATAATTCAGGCTAATAGGTTATTAAAATTAGGGATATAAATTACTAGGCCTATATACCAAACATTCTCTTCTCACATAAATACTTCTTTATAAATACTGCAGGATTGAAGAATCAACCTGTCTTTTGATGTTGCAACACATTCTTTTTGTGCACATTGAATTTTCGCTTTCATTTATTTTTAATTTGGCACAATTTGTAACTGCATTGTGCTTTTTAAAAATTCTATCCATCATAGCTGTCACACAATCTAAGCATTTTTGCACTAGTGAATTACAACTTACAGTTTGGATTTTCTGAATATGTTCTGCTTCTGACTAAATAAAAGTATGAACACAACTTAAATAATTTACTATGACTTAACATATTAGAAAATAAATGTGTTCAAGTATAAAAATCCATTACAATATGACTGTTCTGTAATTATTTTTCAATACCTACCAAGGGTTGTGATTTCTGTTGCTGTTACTCTTGACATCCCAACAGCAATTAATAATAGAATGACAGATACTAAATGCCAAGACAAAATAATGTTCCTACACTGGATGCCAAAAATACTTGAAGCTATAAGTTTGACTGTCATAGTGATAAATGCCTAAATCAGGAAATAACAATATATTATTACTTATACACATACATATATTTATGTCTAAATACTATGTAGTGGTTATATGCACCCAGAACAGATAACATGCAATAGCTATAATATACAAATCTGTACACAGATTTATTATTAGGCCGGGCTGGTATACATTTTGAGCCATCACTAACGGATTTCATAGTGTCAGCCACCAACCAATCAGACGTGGGCTTTCTCCCGTTTTAGTTGGCAGCTGACATCAAGCAATGAGTTTTTGTAGCTAAAAACTGCAGAAAAGGCTAAAATGTAGTTTAACCATCTAAATCTAATCTAGATCTATATCTAATATCTACTCCAGATATAGACTCTAGACTAGTTTGATTCGGTAAAACTCCATTATATCGTATTTTATTATCAACACAACCAAAACACACGAAAACGTTACGAAAACACTAGGCTTATTTCTTTATGAACTTTTGTTTTGTTTTTCGATAATTAATTTACTTTTGTCTTTTGTCAAAACTTGAGAAAAATTCAAATTTGGAATATTGAATGAGCACTAGATCTAGATTTAGCTTTTTTTTCTTGAAAAAATCTAGGTTCGTGTCATTTAAGGAGAAATTCATAAATGCAAGTCGGTAAAGTTTGTATTGTTAAAAATATCACGCACTCATGATACTATAAATAAACTTATATGAGCTCACAATGGCCCTAAGCTAATGACGTAGTATACTGATAATTAAAGTCAGTGTGAACTCACGGTGAACCCTTGACCATGTGTAGGGATTTTTTTCCCATCGACGATCACATGCTATATAATTATTTAAGTTTATAAATAATAGAATAGAAAATGTGATGCTTAAATAATATTTAGATCTATAATCTTTTTTTTTTACCTTTTCTAATAAAAAAATAAAAAAAACATTCGAAATAAGTAGATCCAATATAATTATATAAGATCTAGATCTACACTAGAAGGTAATCTATCGTTTTGGGTACGTAATGATCGCCCGCGACTTGTAATGTGAAAAACAGGTGACTCCTTAAATTTTAATAATTATTTCACATTTTGAGGAGGATTTATGTTTTTTAAAATACAAAAATGTTTCCTTGTTTCATTTATGTACCTGTTTTTAAACAATTGAATTAAAACTTTTCTGTAATAAATGAAGACTAGCGATGTTTCCAACAGATGCAACCATGCTCGTTTACTATAGCAGCCATCTTGTCTAAGTTTTATTTTTATAAGCTTATAGCGCGAGATTCAGGGGGAAGCCACTCTATTTTACAAATGGCTGCTCTTTATAATATATAGCAAATCTTGCTCTCAGACACTGCTGTTTAAAGTTAATTTCTGGCGTGGTCGAGTCGGTAAAGCTCATGGTTGCTAAACCGAAAAGTCTCGAGTTCGAACCCTCGGGCAGATGAGGCTCGTTAGCTGGGGACAGCCACTCTTCTAGGAGAGACAACTCCAAAATTAAAACAACTGCTGCCTTGTAGTTTGTTCTTGGTTGGACAAAGGCTATGGAAGCAAATCCAAAAAGAAAAACAGGCTGAAATCGGAGTCAATGGCCTCAATGGCGCATAACCAGTTGACACGTAACGCTTAATTGTGTTGAAGGCGTGGTCGAGTCGGCAAAAAGCTCATGGTTTCGAACAAAGTCTCGAGTTCAAACCCACTGGCGGATAAATCTCGATCCCCTTCATCACTAATACTAATAGTAATAATTAAGAACGAAGAAGATGAAGAATTTCTGGCCTATATCAGAGTATATCAATATCGATTATTTAGCCATTGATTTAGGTTTTATTATTCATTTCTCTATAATATTTGACACCTACATATGACAATATACTTCTATTACAGCCTTGACAATGAGGTAACGTTTTCGTACATTAATAGCCGCGGGCGATTTTACGTACCCAAAACGACAGATCTGAGATTACCCACTCACTAGATGACTAGATCTAGTCACTAGAATTCTAGATCAATATATTTTTAAAAATCATTACTTTCTATATTTACAGCTTTCTACGTTTCTAGGTACAATCAATCACCATCACAGACAAATAAATTTTTTAGAAGTCCTAAACATTAAACAACGCAGTTAAGTGAGTTTTAGTTGACAGACTATCTAGATCTATCTATTAATAATAAAAACATCCGCCATCTTTCTCAAGTAGATCTATATCTATTATTTGAGTAGTGTCCCTTTGTTTAGTTCTTTGCGTATGGACTGTCGCCGATATCATATTCTTTGGTCATCAGTATTCTAAAGTATTAATTTCAACTTCATTAGCAGAGTATCTTCCAGGCATACCTTGGGGAAAGGGGCTTTATAAAGAATACATATACTTTAACTTCAACCAGTGTTCAGCCCCACCCTCCAAAAAACTTAGTCCACCCTCCCCCTCCCGGAGAAAACAATCTGGATAAAACTACACTGTTCATTAGATTCCAACATATCCAGTCATTGTACCTCTTTTTACATTAATTAACCGCCTGGTTTGGTTAAATGGGAAAGATGCTCACTTCTTCATCTGACGTTATTGTACACTTAGCGTGAGATGAAGTCCACCGGAACCAACACCCCACCCCGAGAAATGTCTGTAAGATACACTGGCTTTGGCTGGTATCAACACGGATCAATAGTGTTTGTGCACTATTTTAATAATATGGGATGTAAAATTCATCATTCTGTCAGTTGTTTGTTTTCAATGTACTTTTAAGTGAGCTTTATCTTTTCTGTCCAGTAATCTAACAGTTTTTATGTATACTTTTTTACTTCTAAATTTAAATTTTTTATCTTATTCATATTGTAATACATATGCAACAAAAACTCTGAGTGAACATTTAAGAAATTTAATCATGAATTTTACTCAAAGTATAGCCGTACATGTCCAAAACAATGTAAAGAATAAAAAAACAAAACAACAATACATGTAGTAGTTAAACAGTAAAATAAAAACACTATGTTAGCACTTAGGATTCATTTGAGAACTGCAAAAGATATTTTTATTTGTTTAAATAATGTTGCCATGTTACAACAGCAAAATAAAGTAATGAACTACTACATATAAAACTATTTAAGTGAATCCTTCACAAAATAATTTATAAGGAAACAACAAACACCATCAAGTTAGGAATTAGCTTTAACAGCAACTAAGATTAAAAGCCACCAGTTAGCAGTTTACACATGTTTTACTTGTATTTTTCTGTTTAGTCAATGAAATTATGTTTGACTTTTGATGGTAATTAAAAATTTAGATACAAACAAATCCCAATATAACTGGCAATCATTTCCAATTCAATATTTGCATTGGAGAAAAAATACTAGTAAACAGTTCTCTGCTTTTACAACAACAGAAAATTAAATTAAAGTATCTGTATAAGGTAACCAATTACATAGTGAATTCATGACATACTACAAGCAATAGTAAAGCACAAGTATGTAACTTGAATTTGGATCAATAGTAGAACTAACAAAACTGAGAATTTTTTAACTGTTTAGAGTGTTTAGAGTTTAAAATATTTCTTCAGCATCAAGGGATTTATTTTTCTTGAATTCTTGAAAACGAGCAATGATGTGATCAATGCTATGCTCTCCATGGATCTTATTATCACGAGTGCGCACATTTGCTGTTTTGTTAGCCAATTCTTTTTCACCAACAACTGTAAATAAGATGTAAGAATTTAATGAAAAATAGCTTATGAATTTCCATACCTACGTATTCTCACACTCAATACTGGATCAATATATTTAGTTAAAACTTTAAAACAACACTTTGAAAAAATAATTAATCAAACATACCAAATATGAAGTTATATTGGCTGAGTTGTGCATTACGAATTTTTTTATTCATTGTGGTGCCTTGATCAAGATCATGTTCACATATGAAACCAGCATCATGTATCTTTTTCATTACCTGTAATGGTTATTAGCAAATTATTGATTTTAATTCAATGTAAAATTATATCAAATCCAATTTCCAGACATTCAAGAAATTATTTTAGTTTAAAATTAATTTTAAGTTAATAGAATCAAACAGTAGAATTCAAAATAACAAAAACATATTTTAATATATGGTAAAAAAACATGAAGCAAAATAATGATGACTAATAATTTAAAGATACATTTGCTAGTCATTATATTGACATTTTTCTTACCTCTTGAGCATAATCATCAAAAGCGGGTGCCACAGTAATCACAATAGACTGTCTTGGGGACAACCAAAATGGCCTTTAAATATGTTAATGTAACAAGTTAACTACAGAGTTTATATACATGCAAATCAAATCAATATTAGATTAGATCATGACAATTTTTGTTGTTAGCATTCATAAATGCACCACAGAAATTTAAAAACTTGATTTACCACTAGATTGAAAAATTATTTAAAACATAACCTGCACTTACCATTTGCCACCAAAGTTTTCACATAAAATGGCAATCATTCGTTCCACAGAACCTAAAATTGCTCGGTGAACAATAACTGGTCTTTCTTTCTCTTGTTTATCACTAGTATAATATAATAAAAGATTTTTAATTAAAAGATTTTGATTTTATTATCAAAAGAAGAGTATGCTGTACAAATGAAACCCAAAAACAATTTTTATAACTGACTTAGTGAAAGTTAGGTTGAATCTCTCAGGTAGTTGGAAATCTAGTTGTATAGTAGCACATTGGTGACTCCTCTTGAGTGCATCATTGATTGTTATATCAATCTGATAACAAAGAGAAATTAATTTTAAATTACACTAGTAATCTTTATATTTTACAAGAATGCTCAAACATGACAATTGAGTAATTAAATAAAGCAAAATAACTATAATTTTTAAAATCTATTCAAATTTGTTTTAAAAAGATGTTGTTTCTAATTATTCTTATATTAATGAGGTGCTACCTTTGGCCCATAAAATGCACCATCTCCAGGATTTAGCTCCCATTTATGTCCAAATTCATTCAAAGTTTCTTCTAGGTTCTGAAAAATGAATTTTGAAAAACGTAAAATAAACATTTTCTAGCACATTCATATTCAATAGTAAATATATTGCTAAATTACCTTTTCTGCTTCATCCCAGACTGATTTTTCTCCCAAATATTTCTCTGGTCTGGTTGACAATTTGAGATTAAAAGTGAAGTTAAAGGAACTATAAACACTGTTTAAGAACTCCAAGCAACTTGCAATTTCAGTTTTTATCTGTTAAAAAAACAATAAATTTAAGTAACTTATGTAAAACATGTAATTCCTAAAAGTAAAAAGGATGACAATACTAGAATAATTTACAGTTAGCCAGAAGTAAACATTACCTGGTCTTTCCTGCAGAAAATATGGGCATCATCTTGCTGAAATCTTCTGACACGGGTCAGACCTGAGAGGGCGCCAGATACTTCATTGCGATGTAACACACCAAAGTCTGCCAGTCTCAGTGGTAACTCACGCCATGAGCGCACTCTGTGATCAAACATTAAGCTGAAAAATAAAAGAACAACACAAATGTAACTCAGTGAAATAACAGAGTGGAGTTAATAGTATATAATAATAAAGGCTTAAGTTATACACAAGAAAACTACTCAAACTTTGAATTTTAAAATAAAAAATAACTTACCAATGACCAGGACAGTTCATGGGCTTTAGGGCATACTTTTCTTTTTCACATTCGAATGAGAACATGTTTTCCTAAACAAAACAGATATAATATATAGCATTTTATTCATTTCGATATGATTCATACAAACATCTTGATTTGATTACTTACAGCATAATGTTGCCAATGTCCAGAAATTTCCCAAAGCTTGCTGTTGTATATGTTTGGGGAAACCACTTCAGTAAAGCCTCGTTGCCAGTATTCATTCTAGCAGATTACATTTTTTAAAAATAATGAGTTCATTTTCACTACTTAACATTAGAAGTATAGCAGTTATTTCATGCATGAGTTAAGGGACAAGTGGGGTTCTTTAAATACGTTTTTAAAATAAAACTTTAAGCAACATAAACACTTCATTAAAAATTAAATTTACCTTAATAAAATCAACCAGTGTATTATAAATATGCGCACCCCTGGGCAAAAAGAAACAGCTACCAGGACTAAGTTCATGGAAGAAAAATAGTTCTTGTTCCTAAAAAGTATTGAAGTTTATAAAAAGTTAAAAACTCTGAATTGTTTCAATTATTACATATAAAAAAGATTAAAGTTATTATGTTAAGTCACCTTTCCAATTTTTCTATGATCTCGCTTAGCAGCCTCCTCTTGAAAATGTTTCCACTCTTTCAATTGCTTTGGTTCAGGGAAAGATATGCCATATATCCTTTGTAAGCTTTCAGCTTCTGCATTGCCTTCCCAATATGTCGATGAATTCTGGTTATTGAAAATTAAAGGTAACATTAAATGCAAATTGACAGTTTATTTTACTTTTATATGACTAAAACCTGTGTAACTATTTAAACATGATGCTTTTAAACATTTATCTTTTCTATTATCTTTTGAATTTTGTCATTTTTAACTCGATTACCTTGGTGACGGCTAAAGCTTTCACTTTACCAGTATTTCGGACATGAGGACCCCGACAAAGATCAATAAGTGGACCACATCTAGGTTAAAAATAATAGACTTCAGGTAGATTGTTATCTACAAACAAGCTACAGATATTTTAGATAACAATAGCATATATTCTTTAATTCAAGCAAGGTGTTACCTGTAAACAGTGGTTGTTGGAGTGTCTACTTTCTCCTTGATTATTCTTTGTTTGAATTCATTATACTGTCATGTATTAATCAAAAGTCATTTTAAGATATATTTTTAAAATACTTAAATTACTACACAGTTCTCGATTGACACAAAACATCTAAATTGCAACAAATTATTTTCAAAATAGATTGATATGTTATCAAAATTACCTCAAACATTTTTAGAAGATCTTCCTTTGTCATTTCAAGCCTTTCAAAAGGTTGTTTATCCTTTGTTATATTTTTTGCTAGTTGTTCCAGATTAGGCAAATCGTTGCTAGATACTGGCCTATATTGTCAGAAAAACTTACTCATATTAAAATAATTAAACTTCTTATTTTAAGTTTATACAAAATTGTCATTTACAACTGCTAAATGGACTTGCATCCTTAATTGTTCAAAACGTATTGTTACAGAAAAGGGGCATTAAAACTGAAAATGCTCCTCAATTTTGTTCAATAGTTTATCAAGGTTTGAATGTTTCCTACACACCCTAATATCAGTAATATCTACTTATAATATTAAAACAATTATAAATAATTATCAGCTTTAACTGATGAGTCATTATGAAACAGTCATGCAATTATTAAAGAGAAACAATACTTACTCTGGAGTCCACATGTCATAGTAAAACCCTTCTTCAATGGGAGGCCCATAACACAAGTGTCCACCATAGTGTCTTTCCATGGCTTCACCTAAAATGTGAGCACTTGAATGCCAGAATACGTACTGACCTATATCAATAAAGAACAAATAAGAATGGTAGTACATTTAAAAACAAAAGCAGAATATAATTTATTTATTAAAATCAAAGTGCACAAGCAGTGTTTATTAAAATAATAGCTTTTAATATTTATATATAAATTAAAACGGTTTACCATCAGGGTCATCAAACTTAAGCAATTGAAGATCTGAATCCTTCTCTAAGGGTCTATCAAGATCCCACAGTTCACCATTAACTTTTGCTACAACAGTGTTGTCAGCCAGACCTTGACTAATAATAAGTCATAAAATACACATGTTAAACTTAGAAGTATCTTATTAACAAAGTTTTAACAAATTTTTTTAGAAAAAAGTTTTTTTATTGTTATGGATTTTACCTAATGCTCACAGCGATTTCATAAGGGGTTGTTTTCCATGCATTGCCTTCTTTCACTGCTCCATCAGGTAATTTTATCTTGATTGGAACTTTATCTTGTGCTGCGACCCACTCATCCCGCTCTTTTTTAAGCTTGTCCCATAGCTTTTGCCTTTCTTCAATAAAGGCTGGTGGAGGCTGAAGCTGCAGAGTAAATTTTATAACTTTAAAACTATCAAATGAATTTGTTTAAACCAAATTTTTATAAGTTTTATAAACATTCTGCTTACACTTAAAAACCAAAAGATTACTATATAGTCTAGTAGGCCTTTATAAATATTTATAATTTATTTGTTTATAGTTTGCCATCAAATTAATTTTTGTTCAAAATCATACATACCTCCAATGGGCGCTTGTCACCACTATTCATATTTTTTATCTTATCTGCTTTCTATGAAAAAAACAATTTTTTTAAATTCAGCAAAATAATATATTTTTAAAAATTATTTTCAACTGACCTCAAAATTCACTAATCAGAATAATAGGCCTATACATTTTCTTAAAGACTCATTGATCTACTGCATCGCGTGATGGTAATACTCATAATTTTATACCATTGCAATATAATAAGCAGATTTATAGTAATTAGTAGGAACTAGCTAGAGGTCTAAGAAGTTTTAAATGCTTAAAATTGAAACTAAAAGTGACTTTAAATTTAAAGTACTTAAAACTTAAAATCACCAAGAATTCTTTATAAATTAACTAGATTTGAATTTAGGCCTAGGCCTATGCCATGCCCTATTATAATCAATAATTATATAATTAATAGGCCTATTAAAACTTACATTTTAGTTACATGAAGTAGAATCTAGATCTAATATTTTACATTTATAATAACAATTAAATATAGGCCTATATATAGGGGTCTATAGATCTAGTAATAGGTAAGTATTAATTAGGCCTATTTAAGTAATGATGCAATAAAAAGCAATGCCACTTTAAAATAGACCTAAACCCTGACCTAGATCTAGTTCATTTTTAATCTTACTAGATCTAGATTTATGAATAAAATTTATATTATAGACTAATTTTGTGACAAGAAAATTCAAAATTAAATAAATAGAATCTCCGCTAGATCTAGATATTAGAATCTAGGGACATATTTCCAGTAGACTAGACTCTTTGAATCCTGTTCAGAACGTCCACTTGGCATGACTTGAATTGCCTTGGCTTGATCTAGAATCTAGATCTAGATCTGCTGACTAAAGTCACTAAAACACATTCTGGGCTAGGATAATCTAGATCTAGAGAAATACTAGAATCTAGATTAGATATATATAAAGACATTCTCTAGATTTAATCTACATCACCATTCCATTCATACCTCTACCTCTAAATCTAGATCTAGATCTAGATCTAGTACCTAGCCGTAGCCCTACCTACCTACTCGCTACTCTTGTGACAAAGTGTCGAGTGTGACCTAATAAACTTCTACAAACCAGGCTTTTAGCTCTCAAGTAAGTTGAACCTATTCTCTTTGCAAACTGAAGTAAACTAATCCGCGAGGAAAACATTTTCCTTTTTCATAAAAAATTACAACTGCTCATGCCTTTGATTTCTCGGAAATATCCATGTTTTCAACAGCGCTTGCCACGTTATCGGCCATCTTGTTGAGTTGTCGGCGATACAGGGTTGAGTTGTATCCCTTAACAATAACAAATAAGAAAACTCCTACCTGGGCCTAGTCTTGGGCTGCTAGTAGCCTAGAGATAGATCAGTGATTCTTAGCTTGGGTTCGATTGAATCCCAAGGGTTTGGTGAGTCAAGAGTTCAGCTGAGATCAACACATATCCGACTCACGTGTTTTGCGATTCGATTTTGTCAGTGTGGAACGGTGGACGATAAAACTAGCGGCCGATAACAATTCAAACTTCAAACAAGACAGTATTTCTTTTAGAGTTTTTTTCCGGGGAGGGGAGGAGAGAGGCACTTGAAATTTCCCTGGGCGAGGGGGGGGGGGGGGGCGGACACTGGTAGAAGTATATATTTTCTCTACAAATTCTATTTCGTTCGGAGGGGGGGGGGGTGTTGACGTTCTTGGGGTGGGGGGGGGGGGGCGAGCCTCCCTGGAAGATATGCCTGAAAGAAAATGTGTACAGCACGACATAAGGGACTAGAAACCTAGTAATAAAATACACCAGTCAGTGGCGTAGGCAGGGGGGTTAGGGGGGGCTCATAACCCCCCCCCCCCCATAAACCCCTCGGTATATAGAAAAAGTATGAGGGGGGTGCAAATCGAAAGTTTGAGGGGGGGGGGGGTGCAAATCGAAAGTTTGAGGGGGGAGGGGGGGGTGCAAATCGAAAGTTTGGGGGGTGCAAATCGAAAGTTTGTCCCCGGGTAAAAATTGGAACACCCCCCCCCCTTGAGACGATCCTGGCTACGCCACTGACACCAGTGGTTCGACACAAATACGTCTCGAATCGTGTCAACGCTACCTATATAAGCGCGCGTTGATCGAGTATATACGTGCTGTGAATAACATACTTTTTATTTCCATATATATCCAGAGTTTCTTCCAGGCATCTCTTCGGGGGGGGGGGGGGGAGGGGGCGAAGCGCCCCACCCCCGAAAAAATTCTGCCACCCCCCCCCCCCCCCCCCGAACGAAATGAAATTTATATAATTTATATAGAAAATATATACTTTTAACAGTGTCCGCCCCCCCCCCCCCCGAAGAAAGTCTACCGCCCCCCCCCCCCGAAAATTTCAAGAGCCCCCCCCCCCCCTTCGGAGAAAAAAGTCTGGAAGAAACACTGTATATATCGTGGCCCAGTTGTTGACTAGTGACCGATGATACGTGGTGTGGTCTCTTTCTTAATATTTTAATCCTTTCATACTATGTCTGACAAATATGTACAACATTGTACATGTTGGCCAGTCCCGCAACTTGATTTGAGTTTTAATAGTTAAGACCTAACTGCATGGTTTCCAATGCCAAGTACAGGAATTATGTCTAGCACCGGCAAAACTAAGACAACTCATTAAGCTGCATGGAGATGGAAAATACAAGAACACAATGCTCGCTGCGCATTTCTGAACTGGTTTCTGAAAGGCAAAAGCATGAGTCTCACTGATTTGCAGTATACTTTCATTATTAAGTTTTGTATGAAAATTGCATTTTAATGGCTTTGTTCTTTGACCACAGTGATGTTAATGCACGGTTCATTTTGTGCACCAGTAAAATACATTATACATCTACATTTGTTTGAATTGGAAAGAAAATATTTTATTTATCCGGTTAAGAAAGAAGGGCTCGGCGACTGCTGGTGGGGTTCGGTACCTCCAAAAAGGTAAAGAACCCCTGATCTAAACGTATAACATTATTGATTTTGAAGGTCAATAAAAAAAAAAAAATCAAAGAAAGAAATTTAAACAACACATTGTAACACATAGACTTACTAGATCTATTTGAAGTATATTTAGGGTTTATAGACCTACTCGATAGTAGTACACTTACTTTTGCTGTTTACGTAGTAAAAAGTAGACCTATGATATATATAGGCATATATATATATATATATATATATATATATATATATATATATATATATATATATATATATATACTAGCCGTCCCGGCCAGGCCCTGCTCTGGCTTCTGTGAAAAACCTTTCTGTTAAAGACCATTACCTGTGTGTTTAGTAATCATCATAAACCCGGCATTGCACACCCAAACCAAAACCAAAACAACAAAACGCAAACATAACGCTAACACAATTACAATTACAATTACAAATACAAACGAAAACAAAAACCTAACAACTAACCCAACCACAACCACAAACACCAATACGAACACAAAGAAAAAAAAACGAAAAAGCAAACGAAAACAAACCAAATCCAAATGCAAAACCAACCACAAACCCAAAGAAAAAAACACAAACGAAAAAACAAACGAAAACAAACCAAATACAAACGCAAAACCAACCACAAACACAAATACAAACACAAACGCAAAGAAGATAAAACACAAACGAAAACGAAAAAAGAAAGAACAAAAACGAACCAAATCAAAACGCAACCACTAACGCAAACCCAACCTAAACACAAAGAAAACACTAACGCGAACGCCAAATAGCACCCTGTCGGGGTGCCGGAGGACGCCCGGATTTGATTCACTTAAAGACTATAGTAACCTTTCTTAGTCTATCGCACTGTTAAAAACAAAACTATGCAGCATAGCGGTCACATGATAGCCCAGGGTGCCAAATCGAACCGTGCAAGGGCGCCGGCGGACGCGCCTGTTTCAATTTAGTGAACAAAAATGATAATACTCCAAGCTTATCCGTAAATGGAAAGAAATAAACATATAGGATTTGTAGGACCTGGCTTATTAAATGTTATTGATTTAAAAAAAAAATATTGAACAGTATGTTCAGTGTATAGAATAAATAAAAGGCAGTGTTAAAAATACTTAACGACATTGCACTTAATCAATCCCCGCTAATTATGTAATTATTTTTTTTTTCTTAACACCAAAAACAAAGTAATAAAATGTAAATTCTTTCTTCTTAAGAATTTTTTTATTAAAGGGAAGTAACTGTGCAGTCAATACATTTCCGACACAATTTTAGAAATTTTATAAACGTCGATACACTTTTTAAAAATTTTATGTCGTGTTCATAATTGAAAATTATTCTTCTAAGTAAATAGAATGAAAATTGTTTTTAAAGACTTTCAATGGTAATTTTTTGACTCGTAAATTTAGACTGTGAGCACGATAAAAAATCTAACACTTAAATCCATAGAAATGTCAACGACAAACTTTTTTGCCACACGTTACAGAACTGAGCTTTATATATTAGATATATATATATATATATATATATATATATATATATATATATATATATATATATATATATATATATATATATATATATATATATATATATATATATATAATTATATGTGTTGTCAGCAATGTATTTTTTAATATGCTAATTTGCTTTTGGTTTTTAGTGAAAGTTAGGTTTTATCCAATTTTTACTTTTCTCTCGTATTCCCTTTATAACAGAAGGTTGGCAGCTCACTTTAATCTTGCAAACATGGGACAACTTTTCTTCATAGTAATTTAAATAGTGTGTATTATTTTATATTTAAATAAAATCATTTATTTTCTAATTTTTAGTGCATTATTACATAAAAGATTGTTATTAAAACGTTTTTAGGCGATTAAAAAAAATCTTTATTTATAATTTTCTTTTATTAAACCGGGGTCTAACTCTGTAAGCCGAGTTCTTTTTCCACTAAAGTAATAACACACTATTTCAACTTCAGCTATTTTGTCGGCAAACATATTTTCAAAAAGAGCATATATTTGGCACTGACATTATATTATATGGACTAATAAAAACCCAATAAAGAAAATAGCTTATTAGGGACTTATAAAGTCTCAACCGGGTCATAAAAACGGCTGAAACCAATCCCTCATATTCAGAGTTTAAATTCTTCCAGGCATATATATACTTTTAACAGTGTCCGCCGCCCCCCCCCCCCTTAAGAAAGTCCACCCGAAATTTTCAAGTGCCCCCCCCCCCCCCCCCCGGAGAAAAAAGTCTGGAAGAAACACTTCTCATATTGGAGCAACATCGACTAAAGAGTTATCCATAAATGACGTCACGCTTTTTGACGATTTTTACCTCCCCTTCCTCTCCGTCTCAAAAAGCCAGATTCCGCCCCCTAAAATGACTTCACGCCTATGCCTACAACCCCCTTCAAAATTGCAGTTGAATTTTCCTTAAAATACGATATTTTCCCAAAATCTTATCTGAATTCTGTCAACATATTTTAATCAATTTCTATTACTTTACAATTGATTAAAAAAGTTTTTTAAATCGCGAAATAACGGTTAAAATCCGTTTTCTAACATTGCTTTTTATAATGCAAAAGTGTGACGTCACACCATCTGAACCTTCCCCCCCCCCTCATCACATAATTTCACAAAATTACGGACCCCCTCCCCCTACGAGTGTGACGTCATTTATGGACGACCCCCTAAGTCCAATAGAGGAAGAAATAAGAAATGGAGGATGCCGCTGGATTGAGCACACTCAAACCCCATATGATAAAGCACCCCGTGTTACCCATCTGTACATTACCGCCGGGGTTCAATTCCCAATTTCTATCTCTTAGAATAATGCGCAAACGGAAATCTGAGCAAAAGAAAAAGCAATAACACTGCAATGTTTTCATATTTCATGGATAATTATTTTATTTTTATGATGCTACACAATGTACACGTGATCATCGTTAGAAATGTTTTCAATTATACTTTACCAGCTTCTGCTGTTATCATCTAACTTAATCTAAGATGTTTATGCAGTTACTTTAAAGTTTTAAATATTGCATGCAATATTCCAAAGCTTTCAATATAAATTAAAACTCATTTTCACGCTGATCTTTTTGTATATTGCGTAGTTTTAGCTTTGTATTTATTTTGGCTCCCCATTCTCACTTTCTTTTGTATGTTTTTTGCTATTGTGTTATTACGTTATTTTTATTGACTGCTTTCTATGATCTATCGGGGATTGCAGCAGTCTATTGCTTAAAGCTTGAACGAATCTCTCCCTTCTTCCTTAATTGTATATTGTTTTATCATGCAGTGCAGGGACGTCAGCATGGTCTTGAAAGCAGTGGTCATCGTAGTTTCTTTCATATATATATTTTATGTAGAAAATATATACTTTAACTTGTCTACCCTCCCCCCCCCCCCTTGGAGAAAAATGTCTGAAAGAAACACTGATCTTGTTGATAAATGAAGTCTTGAAGAATCTGCAATGGATGGGGGCAAATCTTATCTAGGTAGCTCTTCTTCTAATATACAAATCTT
Source organism: Physella acuta (assembly GCF_028476545.2). Classification (NCBI taxonomy): domain Eukaryota; kingdom Metazoa; phylum Mollusca; class Gastropoda; family Physidae; genus Physella; species Physella acuta. The sequence continues at coordinate 93,106 of NW_026731888.1, forward strand.
TAAGTTTAGTAGTTTTAGGGATACAACGTTTCCAAATTTTGTGGGATTGATGAAGTTTTCATAATTTTGGAATTCTCCACTCATATTTTTCAGAAAGGCCCGACACATTTTTTTAAAAATAAAGTAAATCTTGGTAAAAAAAAATTGTTTACTTTCTTTTAAGTTGAAGGAAATGCAGACATCTCATTAGCTGTTAATCTTACATGTGGTAGATATAATTAATCTTTTAATTCAACTTCCATTCTTTAATTTAATGTTTAAACTATCATTTTGCGCTGCTTTCCATTTAATGTTTGAATCTAAATTTAATTTTGAAGGACTAGACTCTAGACCAGTGGTTCCCAAAGTGGGCGATATCACCAAGGGAAACAATTTAAATTTAAGCCTGAAGTAAGACTAAATGATGGCTGTCAATTTAACAGACATTCATTGTGTTATTTCTAGCTTTGTAGCTAACCTCTGGCAAGAGTTAATCTACCTATCAAAATACGTGGTAATCATTATCATATTTAAATGATAAGCATTATCTTAGATATCTATTAATGATTTCCCTCCTATAGGGCTTGTAAGTAGGTCACAACTTCTCGTTCTCGTACTATGCAGCTAGTAGATTTCGAGACCATAGACTTACCAGCCCTATAGGAATTAACAATATTGTGACAACTTTATTATAATATTCAGACAAAAAAAAAAATTCAGTACAAAAATTAGTATGTTCAATTTCATTTTAATTTGATGACTCGACTTATTTTTTTGCTTTCATTTTTCTCAAATAAAGAAATGAAGTAATGTATCAGATAATTCTTACTATGAAATGAAATAATATTTAATTAGATGGAAGTTCCGACTGAAGTTTAGCAATCATATGACCCAATGCACTTGCGTCAAAAGTCATAACTGTTCGAAGCGATTCAAAATCACCTCCATCATCATCCCATTCTCCTTCTGACACTGAATCTCTCTGGTCAGCTACTGAAAATGTGTATTTGAATTCGCAGACCTATGGAAAAAAGAATGTTTAATCATTCTTGAGAAAAGTATTTCAAAAGACTAAATTTATAATTTTTTAAATTCAATTCTACTCTTTTCAGCACTCTGTTTTTTTCTCTTAAGTTAACTATTTTTTGTCATATTTATTATTATTAGACTGCTGAAAAGAGCAGAATTATAAAATTATAAATTTTAATACTTGTCATTTAAAAACATTTCTCAAGAATCATTTGTAATGATTAAGCCATATGATGTAACTAATATAAAAAAGCTTTAAGATGTGTTATTTTTTAAAATTGTTATTAATAAAATAAATAGTAATTATTCAAACATGTAATATTGAAGAAATTTAAATAATATTTATATGTAGGACAGACAATTTTGAATAGTCACTAAAAGTTGAAGAAATTTATTACATCATTAAACAACTGCTCTTCTGGGTTGGAGTAGAAGAGATCATCAGACATATTGCCTCCCTTAGCTTTGTATGTTTTACTGATTAATATAAGATGAGAGAATTTAAATTTCTTTTTCTTGCGAATAGCTTCTTCAATATCAGACCTGTTGATAAAAATTGTTTTATTATACAGATCAAAGACATTATTATGTACATATTAGGATTAATAATTAGTTGATATTTAGATACAAATCTTATAAACTTAATTTTTAAATTTAAATGTAATGATTTTATTTACAAGATAACAAAATGTAGAAAATAGTTCTGGAATGCTCAATGCAAATTAAAGAAAAATTTAACAAACATAAATACAAATATAAATAGAAGATCATCAAAGTGATGACTTACTGCAGTGATTTGTATGAAGGCAAGGCTACTTGAGAGGGTATGTTAATAAATCTTTCACTAATTAACAAACCAATCTGTTTTGAAGGGTCATTTAAAAGCTTTTTCATTCGACCAGGTTCTGTTTTAAAATTTTCTTCACACTTTAAGGATAAAAGCTCATTGATTTTTTCTATACAAGATAAACTCTGTTTTGAAAAGAAAATTTGAAAATGTTTTGAATAAAAAATTATAAAGGAAGAATACAATTACTATCTGAACTAGTCTCAACACAAAACTAGCAACATATGAGATTCTCTGTAAACACTAATAATAATAATTGTACTCTAGTCAATCTAAGCACACCTGATTCTCTGAAAGGTTGATGACTGTGTTGAGAGAATAAACATTTCCATCTTCTTCATCTGTGTCACTTTCTTCACTATCACTATCTTCATCTGGGTAGTCTTGCTAAAAGAGTTACATTAGTATCAAAGCAAAAGTTTTGGTTGAAAAATAAGTTAGGCAGTGATATTGTAAATTTTTTAAATAGGGCAAAAGTAAGTTTTTTTTTATTTTTTATATTGAATTATTTAGGTCCACAGTTTTTTATCTTGTACTTTGTAATTTTCCCAACTTTCAACGTTAAAGTAGTCCAATGTTAAACTAGTTATCTGAATGTTTTATTCATGCTGTTACTACAACTCCATTTTTTTTATAGTACAAGGCTTTGAGGCTATTTTAATAACATTCTTATTTAAAATAACATCACAGTAACTGAAGAATGAATTAATATACTTAACATACAAAAATATTAAAGACTAGATTTACCTTCAGCACGGATCCCACAGAATCTTGAGCCACTATGAGGTTGGCTAACTCAGACAAATCTTCATTTATATATTTGACAAAAAGCTAAATAGAAGACATTCAATTGCTTTATTTTTCCACAGAGATTTATAATAACTAAAATGCAAGATTAAAAAAAACCCAATAACATTAAAACATGTCTCAGCAGACCATACTAAAAAAAATTCACAATAGCTCTACATAAGAAAATGTTTTTCTAAAAATTCTATATCTATCAACTGTTTATGAAAACAACTTTCATAAGTGTAAACAACTAACCTGTTGTAAAAGTCGCTTGATTCCATGAAAGTCACCACTATTAGGGGGCCGAGCTTCAAAAGCCACATCTATAACCTAATTTTAATCAAAATTCTTGTAAATTAAAATTAATTAATGTGTAAGCACTTTAGAATGAAAAATATAAAATACCAGAAGAGCTTAATTAAAGAGGTTTTTAATACTTTTACAGACATTACTTTCATAATGGTTTATAATAACAAACCCTGAAACCTCTTTATTTAGGCATAAAAACATTTTAAACATTAGATTTTTTATATGAAACAAAAACAAGTAATTAAAAAAAGTCTAGTGACAATTTTAGCGCAATTTCCTTATGTTATCTAAAAATAGCTCTGTCGTAGCGTAAATCAAGAGCACGGTTAGTAAAACCATTGGTTAGTTATTAAAACGTTTTTTATTAATTTTTTTTTCAGTATTTTACATGTTTTATTTACAATAGAGTAACATGACTAAAAACCATTGCGCGCCTAGCTACCGAACGTGATGTCGCAGCTATTGAACGTGATGACGCGTGTGGTGTGGTTGGATAAACATGTCTACTAATTCGGTCCAAATTTTAATTAATTCAAAAAAATTGTTGTAACCGAACGAAAGGATATTTTTGAAAACTTTCTTCGGCAATATTGTTCTAAATTGTGGCAGGAATCGATTGGTAAATGTTTCAAGTCGCTAAGTGGTCTGGTTGCCGAGATATGGGCCAAAAACTGCATTTTTTTCGAGGTTTTTTGGCTTTTCCGGGAAATCCATGAAAGAAACCCGGAATTTTTTTGGCCTATGTTCATCCTGGTAACTTGCTTAACATAATTGCTTTTGGAACTAGTCATCGATATTGCTTCGTTGAGGAGGAGATACGACTTAAAGCCCGGACACACATTCCCAGAAAAGACGAGTTAATAAACGCAATTCTCCAGAATGGAAATTGCGCTAAAAAATGAAGTTCAGGAATACTACTATTTATTTTGCAGTATAGTGAAGCGTGTTTTTTTGTTGTTTACATTCAATAAGTAAAATTAATTTTTACTTATAACCCTCACATCAAGGCTTTAATGATAGTAAAATCTGACTATACTATCATCACTCACACCCCCACCTCCCCCCAAGTGCCAGCACATTATTCACCAGACAGGATATAAAGTGAAAAGTGGTCAAATTTTTTTGGACATTACACCAATCAGGTTAGTAAAAAAAAAAAAAGAAATGCATTGAGAAAAAATATATGTAGTTTTATACATGGATAGACTTGGAGACTATACTATAATATGTGGTACATATATTTTTAAATAATTAAAACTTCTTCTTTGGTTTGCTTACTGTTATTTATTTTATAGTCATTAATTCATAAGTACATTCCCAGTCCACTCAAAATAAAAGGTAAAATATTAGTCTTATAAGAATTCTTAATAGCCCCCCCCCCCCCTTCCACTGTTGTCATAACAAGCCAAGCCCACTTATGATGAAAAGAGAGCTCTAAAACATTTTTCATAACCTGCACTTTTCTCAATCATGTTGCCCAAAACCAATCCATCTTCTACCAAGTAATATAATTATGGCTCAAGAGTCTAATAAACCACTGAATGACTGGACTGGAAATCCAAGCACAAAGCCTGGGTGGTAAGATCAGATGAGCTAGATATTTCCCAAGAATCTGACTCCATCTCTCCACACAGCTGACGGCCTCAACTTACATGTACAACTTGAATCAGCAGTGTCACAGGAGCTGTCAACAGGAAACCAGAGTTGGTAATCCTATCGCCAAAGGGGCTCCACTCCTGTTTAAATTAGAATTTTTTTCTCCTGGATGGGTTGCTGTCCCCAGCTGACGAGCCACATCTGTCCAAGCATTTGAACTTAGGACTTTTGGTTTAGCAACCACCCACCAGAGACCACTTACCAATTAATCACTTTATTAAACCAGGGGTCTCCAAACTTTTCAGTCCGAGGGCCGCATTAACTATCAAATTTCAGTTTGGGGGCCAGTTTCTTCCAGGCATGTCTTTGATTTTTCTGGCCATCACCGACAAACGTTTTTTTCCGTGAACAAAATGATCTCCGTGGGCCGGATGAGAGGGCCTCGCGGGCCAGATGCGGCCCGTAGTTTGGAGACCCCTGTATTAAACCATAACAATACTCAACAAAGTACATTTGAGTTGAGATTTTAAAAATTGGATTTGACTACTACCTTTCCAACATTTTCGTCCTCAACTTCTTCGTCCTCATCTGTTTCTGTTTGATCTATCTCTGGATTTGTGCTACTCATGTTCAAAACTATTTTTGTAAAAAAAAAAAAAAGAAATTTTTTAAAGCTTATTTTCCTGAAATAAGTATTGTGTGAGTTTAAGCTAGATCTAGAATATAACTTTTTGTAGTAAAATGTAGTTAGACATAATAAATAAGTATTGCCATACAGTCAAGGGTAGGCCTATTATTGATATCCAATAATAGACTCCTTCAAAAATAGTCTACATGTGTTAGGTTGTTTGTAATAAAAGGATTTTAATCTCAGGTTTATATTTGATTTATGGTCAGAAATTAGGGCTATCAAAATATCATATAACTCGTGTGAGGGTTGGGATAGATTGACATTAGAAAGGCATATTTATATTTATATAATTATATATAGTTAATTTATAAATATTAGGCCTATTATAAATATAATAATAATATAACTCATTCAAACTCATCTAACAGCCCATTTCTAAGATGATTCTACCAATATCTATCTGATACCTAATTTCTGATCCTAACACTAATAAAGATGTGAATGCACCATACAACAAACAACCTAACAAAACTATTGTCCGAAGAGTCTTTTTTTAAAAATCAGTAGACAAATAATGTAGTAATACTACAAGTCAGCATCAAAATTCATTGTAAATCAGGTGCAGTATAATTTTTGCAGATATCTTCGCATTTACCCCCACCCAGTGTAAGTATCGGGTGGGGGTAAGATGTGAGACAAAAATGTCACGTGACCTGCGTACTTCTCAATTTAGAAGTAAGCTTCAAAAATTGTTTACATAAAATAGTACTATAGTCTACTACTCCAGCCTTAATTTAGATCTACCTACATTCATACAACAACAAAACATGAATGAAAACTAACTAAGTAGATCCAGTACTAGTAAGTCGTAGAACTAGTTAGTAGGCCTATTATTTTATAATTTTAGTATTTATATATTATTACACATTTAGCTGCTTTGGCGCAAAAATAATTAGCCATCTGGTAATCTATCGTTTTAGGTACATAAAATCTGTAGAGACTAGTAATGTGAAAAAAAGGTGACTCGTTAAATTTTAGTAATAATTTCACATTTTTGGGAGGATTTAAATTTATGTTTTGGAAGTTACAAAAATGTTTCAAAGTTTCATTCGAGTAGCCTACCTGTTTTAAAAAAATTGTATTAAAAATTTTCAGCAATAAATAAAGACTAGTGATGTTTTCATCAGATGCAACCAAGCTCATTTACTTTAGCAGCCATCTTGTATATATAAGTTTTTGGCTGATGCTAGCGGGAACAAGATACGTTTGCGCAAAGGAGAGAAACTACGACTTGCCATCGCAGGCGATGTTTTTGAAGGTACTGCGCATGCGTGTGTTTACAACCACAGAACCCTAACACCAACCCTAATCCTATCCCTAACCCTAATCCTATCCCTAACCCTCTAATCTAATCCTATCCCTAACTAACCCCTCATCATTCTAGCCCTAACCCTAGCCATAGGTCAATGCGCATGCGCAGAGCTATCTTTTGCAGACTAAGTGGAGACGTTGGGGAGAAAAATCTTCTTCCGAGTAGTCACTTTGTAAGTTTTTTTGGTAAAATTATTAGTGTGAGATTCAGGGGAAACCACTCTCTCTAAGTTATAGATGGCCACTGTTTATATACTATTATATAGGAAATCGGTAATCTATCGCTTTAGCGTAATCAATTCGGCCCTCACTAGTAATGTAGGGATAAGGTAACTAATAAATATGGCTTAAATATGGATATATTTTTGCATATTTTACTAAAATACTAAAGATAATTGAATATTAAACCACATTTAAGGTTTAAATCAATAAAAATGTCAGGAAATTAAAGTTCAACAACGATGTTACAGATACTAAATTTGCTATTAAAAACAGCGGCTATCTTAAGAAAATATTATTTTGAGTCATTTCCCTTTAATTTTTATTTGTATGGAAATGTATTGATGTTTGCTATTAAATAGGCTAGTCCTTGTGTTTAAATACAAAGCATGCGTTTTTTTTTTAAAATTCTGCCCTTTAAACAATTTGACTGACAATAAACATCAGTTCTAGAAATTATTATTATGAGATGCAATTTTTAATATACATTAAGATACTCCCTATTTTTTATAGAGCTACCACTACATATCTAATGTTTATTTAAATATTAGTTTGAGTTCATTCTTATTGTTTGTGTTATTGTTTGTTTCCTATTTTCATTTTATATTTTCATGCTTTTTTTCCTTTAATTAGTGATTTAATCATAAATGACGTCTCGTTTTTTTGACCTCTCTTCACCTTAACCCCCACCCCCCCCCCCCCATTTTTCACCGTCACGAAATAGTCGTAATGTCGAAAATTACCTTTTAGCCCTATCTATTAAAAAGGTCAAGCCATAATTCTAATGAAAAATATTTTTAGCATTTTTGTATTAGGCGAAATACATAACGTTTCACGTTTCTTACCCCTCCCACTTTCCGCGTAAAAACGTCGTCTCAAAATCAGTTACTCCACCCCTTAAGTGTGCTATGTCATTTAGGGTAGATGTCAAGTCCTATATACATTTTGAATAACCTTTGTTGTCAAAATGTTGATATCAAATACCCAAAAATGAGTTATATGGGGTTGCCCATAAACAATGTCACATATGCAATGCTAATGTGACGTCAACTTACGCAGGGTGGTCGGGGGGGGGGGGGGGGGGGGGGGGGGGAAAATGCGTGACGTCTATTTTGGAATCTTCTATAAAGCTGTGCTCAATGAAAATGAGGAACATAAAGCGTTCGTTTTCATGCATACATTTGTTCATAACGAATGATAATAACTATTGCATGCCTGTTGTACTAAGCGGTGTTAAACAACCTCAGCACATCATCCCCGCCAAAAAGGGCCTGCCACTAAATGCCTACCGACGAAAATAGGCCGCACTATATTGACTCCAAATGAAATAACTTCTGACAATAAGGCTCAAACCAAGTAGCTCCTGTCAACAATATTCGACAAGTATTGACTAGCAGGTAAAATGGGACAAATCGAAAATTGAAAGTTTGTCGCCTCTGGGGGAGGGGGGGGGGGGTGACACCATCAAGTGCCGCACCGGGTGACACTCGACCTCGCTACGCCACTGAGCTAATGTAAAGCCTCAGCTCAGTATAGGCTTGAATTTAACATAAAATAGTGTTAGCAGTGGACAGCCTCTAAGACTGTGCATTAGGAGTACGGCCGTCGGCAAAACGCCAGAGTCCGAACATCAATTTTGTCTTTTATGAAGTGCGGAGCACCTTTAAGACCTGAGCTTGGCTCCTGTTGACACCACCACTAGCGCCGCTTATGTCCACATATTAATCACACGTTTTGCGTGGAGCTTAATGGACAGACGTTTACAGGTGGGACCGGGAGCCTAAATGCATTTACCGAAGCCGCTGTGTCACGGGCATTTTAGAGTCGAACGTCTCAGGGCAGCAGGTTGCAGAAATTAAAAGCACGTGAATTTGTATAGTAGAGGGAGAACATCATGCCACTGTAATAAATTAAACACCAATATAATTCACCGAACTAAAGTAATTTAGATCTATTCGTCAGGCTAAACGTCGTTTAAGTTTCATCGACTTAGTGACTGTTTTGATTTTCTTTTAATTACGCGGTATCTTTCTTAAAACATTAGCCTAATGACAAATGACGTCACGCGCGCCGCGAACTTTTGTGACGTTGTGCTTAGTGGGGGATGAAACGGCGTGGTTGAGAAAAATGATGTATTTCTTTTTTTTTTTTTAACAGACGAATAAGTGATAGATTCTAATTTTCCTACGAACTATACGTTGATCTACTTTTTTTTCTAGAGGGGGATATCACTATATTGTGATGGGCGGTTTATATATAATCTCAATATATTCTGATCTACTACTATTCATACGGCAACTATTATACTCGTGAGGAGGACGGGAATCACTCTTATGTTCCGCAGACACTAATTAACAATGTCAACAACTTAGTTTATGAAATAACATGAACTTAATTAACACACACTTATAGATCATTTTCACAATATCAAATAATACGTCCGTCTTCTACTATATCTAACCCCCAACTAACTTCACTGCTGCGTCTTACGTCATCGGTACATTGTCGCACCATGCTCACGTCACACTCACGCCACAAATATTTTATTGAACACGCGCACATACTCTCGCACCAAATCGTCTACCTTCAAGTTCGTACCGTCCTTAGTAACCTCTACTCGTCTAGTCTAATTCTATATATCTACGCTATGACACATAAAGTGGGTGTTTTTTTTATTGGTAATAATGGATGGTGGAGAGGGGTAAACATTGACTACTGAAGAAATCAAAAACTGATGACAGCAGAAGGCAAAGAAAAAAAAAAACAAACCATGTGGTATTCAAATGTAACTAGTTAAAATTTGAACCAATTTTAAAAAACAATTATCTTAATTCAGAAAAAGTGTAGGCCTAAGACTAATGTCTACAGACAAAATAAACAACTAGGCTTAATTAAATGGATCGCCCATAAATGACGTCATACTTTTCCCGACAATTTCCCTCTCACCCAATAGTTACTAAAAGCAAGATGATGATTTAATATCATATCGCAGTTCTACTACTATACCCGAACCCTTAATCACAATTTCTAACGAAAACGAATATATTCTGTATCATTTAATTTTTTTTTTTTTACCTCGTCCCATATTTTGAGTCCAACGTCATTTATGAGGAATATGGACGACCTAATAATTGACAAGTTAAGGGGTCATCCATAAATGATGTCACGCTTTTTTTTAAAACGATTTTTACCTCCCCCCCCCTCCCCTCCGTCACACGTCGTCACAAAAAGTCAGACCCCCCCTAAAATGACGTCACACATCAGCCTACACCCCCCCCACCCTCAAAATTGCAGTTGATTTTTTTTTTAAACATCGATATTTTTCCAAAATCTTGTCTGAAATATGTCAAAATATAGTATTTTAATCAATTCCTATTATAATTTATTAAAACTGTTTTTTTAAAAAGCTAAATAATGTCTAAAATTCGTTTTCTAACATTTCTTATCTATAAAGCAAAAGTGTGACGTAGCACCATCTGAACCCCCTCCCCCTCATCACACATCGTCACAAAATTACCGACCCCCCCCCTCCCCCCTACGATTGTGACGTCATTTATGGACAACCCTTAATCAGTACAAAAAAGGGTTTAGTAAATGTTGGACCTCCCAAAATTTTTTGAGATCTTGGATGTACATACATACATAGCCTTCATTTCACTTGAAAATGAAATTAAAGATAAGAAGACGGCCCTCTGTCTTACTTATATTAAACAAGACAGGTATGTATATTAAACAACAAAGTCAACACAATATACATACGAATAGACATTTTTATCCAGGGAAACTACTCTAAATTTTATTTGTAAAGATGGCCGCTGTTTTTTTTCTACTAATATTTAATTATTTATCTCAAACACCTAGTTTAAAGTTAGTTTCATGTTATTTAAATTGTTTTGGTCACTGTTTGTTATTTTAAATCAATTATCTGTGATATTTTGTAAAATTTGACTTAAATAAACTTATTTAAACAAATATATTATATATTCATCAGCTACCTCTCCCGCACATTACTACTGCAGCCGAATTGATTACGCTAAAATAGGGGGTATTTTTTTCTGACAGGGGAAGACAACCTACCCCCAAAATCTCACCATGAAAAAATTTTGTGTTTTAAAAAAAAAATTGGGGGTACTCTCTGGTTTTTTGACAATAAATTAGTACTCTACTGTTTCCTCTCATTTCTACCACGTTTTTTGAACAGAAGAAGATCAGCTCTGTAATGAAGTAAAATTTTCGTTTTTCTGTGTTTTTTTTTACCAAGAAAACTTCAAGTGAAAAATAGGTAAGTTTGAACCTATTATAATTATTATTATTATATTAAAGATTGAAGCTGAAAAGTGAATAACTATACAGAAGAACCTTTTTCCTTTGTAATAGAATCATAAAATGTTCAAAAAGAAGTCAGCAATTTACCTAAATTAATTTTTTCCCTAACTCAGTAAGGCAGCTTTTTTGGCTGCCATCTTGTTTCCGTAATAGATAATATATAGTGAAATATACACTCATTTCAAAACCTCAGTGCTTTAATAAATAGTTGAAGATTGAAGCTGAAAAGTGAATAACTATACAGAAGAACCTTTTACCCATGTAATAGAATCATAAAATGTTCAAAAAGAAGTCAGCAATTTACCTAAATTAATTTTTTTCCTAACTCAGTAAGGCAGCTTTTTTGGCTGCCATCTTGTTTCCGTAATAGATAATATATAGTAAATTATACACTCATTTCAAAACCTCAGTGCTTTAATAAATAGTTGAAGATTGAAGCTGAAAAGTGAATAACTATACAGAAGAACCTTTTCCCCTTATAATAGAATCATAAAATGATCAAAAAGAAGTCAGCAATTTATCTAAATTAATATTTTTCCTTACTCAGTATGGCAGCTTTTTTGGCTGCCATCTTGTTTCCGTAATAGATAATATATAGTGAAATATATACTTATTTCAAAACCTCAGTGCTTTAATAAATAGTTGAAGATTGAAGCTGAAAAGTGAATAACTATACAGAAGAACCTTTTACCCATGTAATAGAATCATAAAATGATCAAAAAGAAGTCAGCAATTTATCTAAATTAATTTTTTCCCTAACTCAGTAAGGCAGCTTTTTTGGCTGCCATCTTGTTTCCGTAATAGATAATATATAGTGAAATATACACTCATTTCAAAACCTCAGTGCTTTAATAAATAGTTGAAGATTGAAGCTGAAAAGTGAATAACTATACAGAAGAACCTTTTACCCATGTAATAGAATCATAAAATGTTCAAAAAGAAGTCAGCAATTTACCTAAATTAATTTTTTTCCTAACTCAGTAAGGCAGCTTTTTTGGCTGCCATCTTGTTTCCGTAATAGATAATATATAGTAAATTATACACTCATTTCAAAACCTCAGTGCTTTAATAAATAGTTGAAGATTGAAGCTGAAAAGTGAATAACTATACAGAAGAACCTTTTCCCCTTATAATAGAATCATAAAATGATCAAAAAGAAGTCAGCAATTTAACTAAATTAATATTTTTCCTTACTCAGTATGGCAGCTTTTTTGGCTGCCATCTTGTTTCCGTAATAGATAATATATAGTGAAATATATACTTATTTCAAAACCTCAGTACTTTAATAAATAGTTGAAGATTGAAGCAGAAAAGTGAATAAATATACAGAAGAACATTTTTCCCTTGTAATAGAATCATAAAATGTTTAAAAACATGTCAGTTATTTATTTAAATTAATTTTTTCTTTAACAGAATTCAGTTACAAATTTCTTCACATATCTTGTGAATTTTGCAGAGTGTGCTGTTCCAGACAGCCCCAGAAATGATCAAGTGATGAAGCTCGACCCCAATAGCTTCTAGCGGACTGATGAGGTTTTTGGACAGAAGATAGCAGCTGATATGGTTCACCAGTATCTGTTGGTGGACAAAAGGGTCCTGCAATATGTCCTGTCTGTGCTGTTACAGTCTACGCAGGATGTTATGGAATGGCAGATATCCCCTTACTTGACTGGTAGCTATTCTGACCCTTCTGAGGAAATGTTAAAATGGACTCAGCTTCTGCCCACAAGATCCATGCTGAGAGGATGCCGGGATATATGGACTTCCTGATGCGCTGAGCTCTAAACACCAGTGGGTTTTCTGGATTTCAGGGTGAGGCATAGCTGAACTCAACCCTTCAGTGGCTGGAAAAGAAGTCAGAAGCAGAGCAGAAAGTCCTAGAGGGACAGCACTTGGCTGGTAAGGACTGCAATTACTCCAGAAGGTTTATGAATAAGAAGACTGAGATTCATATACATTCTCTAATTGTGGATCTTGCAGTAGGTGACCTCAGTTTTGATTATTGTTAGTGGTGAGTTATTCATTTTATTATTTTTTGTTGGAACACCCAGCTATTGAATTGTTTTAATCAGCTCAATAGAATGTACTGGATAGTATTAAAATTTTAAAAGAATTAGGCCCTATTTTGAAATATTTTGTATTAAATTTTTAATTATGCGCAAAATAATAGCAAATTATTATAGCTGTAATTACATTTTCTGTGTTGTTTCAGGGCTGATATTATTGTAACTTTTATTTGTGATAAATTGTGATATAATATTTCCAAATACAATTTTTTTAAGATCATTTTGCTGTTTTTGTTTTTTTGCTTTATGTGTTATCTCCCTTTTACAATATTTGTGTTGTTCGCCTCATTAATTAACAAAAAAATTGATTTCTCAGCTTCTAATTAAGCTAGAAATACAAATGAAGTATCTATGTCATGTTTACCTTTAACACTATGTAACTAACAGGTTTATAAGGTATAAAACTCACTAATTCTAATCCAATGCTACTACCTACGCTAAAACGATAGATTACCTAGGAAATCTTGCTCACAAACATTGTTGTTTAAAATTTAAAGTTAATTTCTGGCAATTTAGCCATTGATTTTGGTTTATTATACAGTTGTCTTAACCCTAAGCCTAAGTAAAATTAATTCAGAAATTGTAGCCCCCCCCCCCCCCCCTATTGAATTCATTCAAAATGTGGGCTTTTATTATTTTTAGATTTAGAATCAATCTTCAATGCTATAGCCTAAATAGTAAATAATATAGATCTAGTTACTCACTATGTTCTTGTTGAGTAAGCGAACAGTAGTAGTAGTTTAGTTAACTTTATTAGTAAGATAGTTCGGGAGTGAGGCTAAGTCTAACACTAGATCTAGCAACGATCTTCGAAGACTGTAAACAAAACACATGGATGGATGTTGAGTTGATAGTGTTGTCTAAATGCCGAAATGTTAATTATACTAGATAGACGACTCCATGGGTAGACTTATTGTCGGAGTTTGATTACGAACTGCAGGCGCAGGGCAGGTTATTTTTATACAGTGTAGTGTAACCCTACCTTTATCAGCCTCCTACATTTTCAGCGATTTCTTTTTAGAATATATAATATTATATAGGCCTACTTAGCTCAGTCAGCACTGAGTAAGCCTATATACTATATAAATTTTGCTTCTTTCAGTTTTTCTCTGAGGGGGGGGGGGGGGATTTTAAACTGCCTGATGAGAAAAATAATCATTGGTAGGCCTACTACATAAAAGTAGGTTACATTGATATAGTGACTTTTATAGTCATACTGATTAAAATAAAAAGGAAGGAGGAAAAAAACAACTAAAAGTTAAATTGGCGTAAAAAGACTATATTCTTCTATGACTCTGACACTAGCTCTAGAAAAGAAATAGACTAGAATCCAAAGATAAGCTCATCTACAGCCCCCTCCCTCTGATGAAATAGAATGTATTATTAATTACAGTTATCATACTAAATTAATATATAAATATAGGCCCACTTCAACCAGTGTCCGCCCCTAGAAAACTAAGTCCACCTCACCCGGTGAACGGAAAAAAAGTCATAGGAAAAAAAAAAACAGAAAAAAAGTCACAGTTTTTGCTAGGAAAAAAAGTCACAGAAAAAAAGTCACAGTGGAAAAATTTTATCGGAAAAAAAGTCACAGAAATAAAGTCACAGAAAAAAGTCACAAAAATCTTTTTAGAAATATTTTTATTAATTTGTTAAGAATTGTAAAATTGTGTATGTTTATTGTTGTGGGTTGTATTTTTGATAGCATAAATTATTTATAGACGTTAAAAGCATTATGGTTTATAACAATTGTAAGTAAAAATACTCAAAATAATTAACACAACAATCTCAACTTTTGTTACGTCTTTAGTTCAATACGCGGTAGAAAAGTTAATTATAAAAGAAATTTAGGCACATTTTGCCGTAGGCTATTCTCTGGCCGGCCTCTCCTCAGTAAGCATTGTCCGAACATATTTTGTGTTGTTGGCGTTATGCGTCAATGACAGCCTTTGAACCTTGTCGGCTTTCTGTTTTGATCCTACGTTTTGTTATGTAATGAGCGTGATAAATGTGGACAGTAAAGGTGGTTGAACTAAACATAACTATTGTTGCCATGAGTTGAGGGCAGCAAGTCAGATGAACTTACCATTTCACGGTAATTTAATATTAATATTAAAAAAAAAAACGATGAAAACGTGGACTTTGGAGTATTCTATTAAATGCTACTAATCTTAAGTTTAAAATAATTACAATCTACATACTTCATAATAAATATTTTTAGATGAATAATAAAAATTCCTATGCGTATACAGCCTACACACATTACATTACATTTAATTGATCCTAAGTTAATTTGCACTCTCTAAATATTTAATACATAAAAGTATTAACAAATATCATGCAAATATATATTTGTGACTTTTTTTCCTGTGACTTTTTTTCCTGTGACTTTTTTCTGTTTTATTTTCCTGTGTTTTTTTTTTCCTGTGACTTTTTTTCCTACAATCCCTCACCCACCCGAAAGTTTGAAGTCACACACACCCCAAAATGAGAAATATGTCTGATAGAAACACTGTTATTCGTAATCAAACACCCTGATTTTTAATTGAATATAATTTTTTTTTAAAATTTAGTGACTTTTGGAATGATTACTAAATAATATATTAGGTAAAAATTGCGAAACGGAAGTTAGATAACTCAGGACAATTGTTGTAGTATGGCGCCCGCCATAGATAAAACAAACCAGTTGTCTGCTAGAAATTTAACAATGCTATAACTAATAACTCGATCTAATCTATCTAGAATCTATATCTATCTCAAGAGTCTAGATCTAGTTAGATCTAATCTAGAATATATCTTAAACTCAGACTGGCTGAAAGTAGGCCTGGTTGTAGACTAGATCTAGTAGAAGTTGAAGTGAAGCAAACTTTTTTTTCATAGTTTGTCAGTCAGTGAGTTTCCTAGTTTCCTTCCTTAGAATGCTTAGACTTAACTTAGATAGACTAAGATCTAGAGATCTAAGCAGTGCCCGCTATAGGTAGCGCCGGCCCTGGATCTAAGTAGTAAGTTTAAAGTAGTAAGCCTTAGTTCACTCAGTTCAGCTCATCATTCACTCACTCACTTAGAATCTTAGATCTAAGTCTTAAACTTAAGACTTATAATATAACTTAAGTGATTATTGGTTATTATATGATTATAAAAATTTGGATACCAAATTTAATACATTTATGTCTGCAGGGCAGTGTAGGGGCAATAAGAAAATATTACGTGCTTGGCTTTAGAAACAGGAGCTTTTTTTACTTTTTTTCTTTCTCATGAGGACTACTTCCGGTCAACGGAAATAACTCAAAATTAGACAGAAGGCAGAGAATTAATCTTATACTTACATGTGATCATTTATCTATCTGAAACAGTACTCAAGCTATAGGTTTTTGAAAAATTGAAAGTAGAATAAGTTCCACTTCTGATTACCAGAAATCGCTGAAAAGTTGATACAGAACTACAAATTTGATATAATACTTGTATATGAAATTTCATCAACCTAGCTGTAACTGTATTCAAGTTATCGTGTTCACAGACACACATATACTCACACACACATACACACACACACGGACAAGATTGCAAAACTATGTTTTTCTGACTCAGGGAGGTATAAAATGTTATTTTTTTTGCACTATTACAATACTTTCTCTATACTTCATATACGAAAAAGTAAAAAAAAAAACTTATTATTATAGAGCTTAAATTAAGCTTTCTATCCAGACCATTTTTATTAATATACGCTTAAATTTTTTGGGAGAACTTTGTGGTAGAAAGTAGTGAAAAAGTAACAAAAATGAACAGAAACCTAGATTTTTGGCAGTTTGGAGTACCTAATTATTGCTCTAAGGCCTCACTAGATCTAATTCTGGAAAATCCCACATACTCTTGAACCAAATTCCCTACCATCATTAGCTATTATGTTTACATTGTCCTTACTAGTCTAGTCTTAAATATATGTTTACCTTCGCTATGACGTCCTCCTTAAACAGCATATAAGCCTACTGAGAATTTTTTTGCCTCAGTGTTTTCTCAAACTAAAAAAACAACAGTTTTTTATTTCAAAACTTTCTAGCTTGATTGCACCGGAAGTACCATCCCAATCCTTAATATTACATAAGGAAAGAGAAAGTTCATGCTTTATTATGCTTGCAGATTCCGTAAGTCATGGCCAATGAACATGATGTTGATGACATTCTTAATATAACTGAGGAACCATCAATGAATGAGGAAGATGAGGAAGAAGCGATGACTGCCCCAGAGGTCTTACAAAAATTGGAAGAGGTAAATTCTCTTGTTTAATTTATATTGTTTTGTTCCATGAAGTATGCAATACATATTTTGCTGTTATAAGTATAAAGTAAATGTATAGATAAATCATATCATATTAATAACACTGTTGCATTACTTTCAATTTCACAATACATTTTAGGCATGGTTGAATGAAAAATTTGCTCCTGATCTTCTGCCTGTGAAATCAAATTTGATAGAATGCATGCTAGCTCAAATTGATGCTATGGAAAATAATATTACTTTAGCTAAGAAAGGTGACTTCAGAATAAGTGTGCACAGAATGGAGGTACGTTGTTTTGTTTTGATGGGGGTGGGCCAGTGTTTCAACTGATTTTTGAAAATGAGTTAATATATTTTTAATACAATACATGTATTCCTCACCTAGGAATCACGTATCTAGAGACATTGGTTACCTCCTGTCATATTTGGGTACCACAATAACTTATAATGTGTATTTAAAGCTATTTTTTGCAAGTATTGGTAATCTTGACCAAGCCATAACACTAAGCCAAACCTAAAAGTGATCTGAGTAGAAGCAAACATTGCTAAAATAATGTATTGCTCTGCTGGCATTCTCTGAAAAACCTGTATTTATTGCTATTAAGAAACCCCACTCTGTCATCAATTTGTGGTTTAGCTGAAAAGAGGTTTGTTCATTCACTGCACAACTATAGTAGACACTGTTGTACAGTACAGTCATTAATTTTTCTTTTAATTTCAGATAGATAGAATCAGATATGTTGTGAGTAGCTACCTCAGACAAAGAATTGCCAAGGTTATACTTTTTTTCAGTATCCTTTTTGTTATGTACATTTGCATAAAATGGAATTTACAATTCAGATGGTGACTCAACTGTTAATTCTTATTTACAGATTGAAAGTTTCACTTCACATGTGTTGCAGGAAGAAATAAAACGCAGAGATACTGATTCACCTCTGCTGTCTGATGCAGAGTTGGAGTTTGCTAAAGGGTAAGATCAACTTTTCTTGCCATTGAATGTTAATATGGAATCATCCATGTATGACTATAATTTTTACACCAAACCATTTTTTATGTGGTCTGTGTTTTCTGTTGAAATAACTAGTCAAATATTTAAATGTCTTTATTGGTATTAAAAAAAATGGCTTTTATTCTAAAAAGTTTTGAAAATTATTCTAATTTGAATATTATACTGTCAATATTTACATAACTAATTCTTTTGTTAATATTGCTTGTCCGGAGATGTTCCAGTATATTATTTAAACTTTTTTCAACTGACACAAATATAATTTCTGTATGCAGCTTTTGTATGTTGAAATAAATTATAACGCATATCAATCAATTACTATGCTAGTATTAGAGTTTTCTCCTAGCTGGGAATCAGACTAGTGACAAGGGAGGCAGGAAATGTTTAAATATATTGAGATACAAGTGTATTGTCACACCATGTTTTGTTTGTGGTTAGTCAGCTTAAAATGATGTTTGATGATGTATAGTCTAACTTATCGTGGATGTTTTAATTTTTTAATGCTTTTAAATACTGTGCAGCATCAGAAAGTTCAATTCTTGGTTGAACAATCCATTGGCTAATTCTTTTAGGTAAAGGTTTAACTACATTGACAACTAAAAACTAAAATTCCAAAATAGCTATTGGTTCCATCAATTACAGCGCTCTTGTCTTAAAGCACTGTTAATTTAACACAATATTTGGCAGCAAACAGTTTTTTGTGAACAATATGGTTTGTGAAAATTATCATTTACCGATTATATAAATACCAGAACAGAGATGGTAACATATACACATGTATATTCGATCAAGAAGAGCAAAAATATATTTTTCTTTAGGTGAAGCATAGTGACACTAAAATTCAAAACTTTTGATCAATTAGCACATAGTAGGCTGAGTTGATTTTTTATATAGAATAAGTTATATAATGAATTGCAATGTATATACAAGAAAGGTTATGCAAAGAGTTTTTTTTTTAAATTTATTTTTAATTTTTGGTAAAAAGTAAGCAATGAAACTAAAATGAGTTATAACAAAAACATGTAACCATCTACAAATTTTGCTTTCTACATTATAAACCTTGTGCAAAAAAAAATTTCAGCTACCACAATGATGTTATGAACCACCTCAGAAACACTGCCTTAAATCAAATGCCAAGCAACACATCAGTAATGAACTTACAAGAAACAAGTAAGTCTTGATTTTTTTAACAAGCATTTATTTTTTCTTGCTTCCTCTACTTGTTTTTGTCATGCTTAGAGGTCATCTATTTATGACAGCTCAGGCTGTGGGGGGGGGTCCAGATTTATGTGGTGATCCTCGTGTTGAATTTTACATCAAATACCTACATCTAAAATTTAAAAAAAAATTTTAAAATAAAAAAAAAAACTGCGTATAAAATGTATGAATTAAATTGGCAGTTCTCATGTTAAAGAAATGCCAGCAACTGGTGAGTAAGCTTGAGTAAAAGTAATATGACATCATGTTGATTAGTAGAATTTTACCCCAACCCATATAGTCAATAGCTTGACAACCACAAATAACACAAATAGTTCTGCAACCTCTGCTGACTACCTTTATGAAAAATAGTGTGTAAAATTGAGAGAACACAGCGTCCATGCTCGATCACTCTTTTAATATAGAACAATTTTAGATAGTCTTAGCACATTCACACGGTAAATTTACACGCCACCGGCTAACGGACATTATGGAAAAGTATTTTTTCTAAAATTAAATCCTAACTTTTTCAAGACTTTAAAAAGCTAGCCCGAAAACTAATGGTTTTCTAGATTTATAAAAGTCTAACATTTAATTTTCTAGACATTTTCCAGACTTTGCGCAATTGCTGATATCGCCTTATGTAATGATTAAATTTTGGCAGAAAACTAGATATAAAGTTAACAGAGATTGAAGACACAAACCTGAGGAGGTTACTACTTACAAATGTTATGATTGTTAATATTGTAAGGCATCTACGAGTGCAGAAAAAATCCTATTAAATACGAAAATAAATGTTTAATACTTTGCAGTTTTTGTTATGTATGGCAAATATAAACGAAACGCTTAACATATAGGGCCTAATTAATACTGTCATTTAAAAAATTCTAAAATTTTGTGGACGTCATAAATGGATGACCCCTATTTAAAGTACTATTTTTTTTTTATTATATGCACCTAGCTTCTGTTCATTTGTTGAGCAATTCTTTTTAGTTTTGCATTTCTATTGTATTTAAAAAAATTTAGTATTGAAAAAGAAATTTAAAATAGTTTTAATTACATGCTTTTATATAACAATGCACTCCAAAGTTGAAAATAAAATTATTTGCTTTTATAAATTTAAAGAGAGTCATTTATTTTCTAGTTTTTAGTGCATTTTTATTTAAAATTTTGTTATTAAAAAGTTTTTTATTTATCTTTTTTAAAGTTTGGATTGAGTTGTAAATTTTCATTTTTTAAAATTGTGACCAGCTAATTCCAAAGCAGTTGATTGAACTGAATAATTTACATGTTTGAAATCATAATGCCATTGGGTCGAGGGTTTGTTTGTAGTCAGATCTTGTAATTCAGTATTGTTCTTTTTCTGTTTCTTTTTTACTCTGCCAATAAATCCACCTCCAACACCATTCTCGGCATAACAGTTATTTAAATGTTACTAAATACAATTTTAAAAAGGGGAAATAACTAGGTAGTAGCAATTAAGTGAGGGATTTTCTGTTGTTAATAATCTTATATCATAGAATCATATTTTTTTTTCATGAAATGTGTGCTTAAATCTGATCAGTACTTTGAGATGTTGAAGTGATCTTCCTCTCCCCCCCCCCCCCCCCTCCCTTTATAATAGACCATCTATGCATTAAGATTAACGTCTTATGATAATAAAGTGTTGATTTACTAATTTTTACTTTTTTTTATAAGTTTCATTAAAGCTTCATAATGAAGATTCATAATGAAGCTTTTTAAATAAATGTTAGTAAACTAACACTTTTATTATTGAAGAAAAATAATCAAAAAGTGTGGTGAATACCTGCAATTCACTTTATGAGCAAAAAAAAATAATTCATAAAAAACGTTTTAATAACAAGCTTTTATGTACTAATGCACTAAAAAGTAGAAAATAAATTATAGACTACTATTTAAATAACTAGAAAGGAAAGCGTGGGTCACTTTAGTATCTATCGGATGCCTTTATTAATGTTTAGGAAGAGACCCACGCTTTTCTTTCTAGTTATTTAAATAGTAGTCTATAATTTATTTTCTACTTTTTAGTGCATTAGTACATAAAAGCTTGATATTTTTTTTTAGTACTTTCCTAGTAGACTTCTTCTAATGTTTAATATCTGCCAACTCTTTTTTTTTAAGTGGGATAGGCATATAGCAGAATGAGACCATGATTTTAGTAAATTTAGATTTTATTTAAAATTTACTTTATAAATAAAAATTAATAATCATAAAAACAAAACCTGAATAAAACTTGACTTCTTTTTGGATTTTTAATAAAAATCCTTGAAGTTACAAACTGTGCCCAATTGACCAATTTGCCCAATTAGCCAAGTTTGTAAATAGTTCAGTTGTTTAAATGGCAACCATTCTTTTGATAATCAACCTCTTTTCCCTTCAGTGCCCAGGACACGGTGGTTCATAAATTATTTTTTTTTACACTTGTGTATATTTTCAAAATGTCGAGACTATATTTTAGGTCCATTTTATGAAAAAATTGATTATGTGGAATTAACCCATTTATGTTTTCAAGTAAAAAAACTTTCTCCAATATTAAATTCATTCTTCTTACACCCATTTAAAAGTTACATCAACTTCTATGTGCAAATTAACAACAGGCCACAATCCAATTCTTAAGTTTGTTTTTAGTATAAATTACTACTAGCTAAAACATAATTCATGCCATAATGATTTTGTAAATAAAGGTAAAATGTTATCCACTAAAATAAAGTGCTAAAGAACTGCTGTTATTCACCTTTTGACTAGGCAGCTGTATGTCAAGTCATTTGTCTTTGTATTTACCTGCATGGGGTGACATTTTCTCCTTATTTGTATTGTTTTTAGGAGCTCCTAAGTATGTCTTGGTGGTTAATGTTGAATCTTTGTAAATACGCCTAAGGATGAGACATGTTGAAAGAATTTCCATGTTTTTTTCTAGTTTTCTTGCTTGATTCATTATTGGAGTTTTATATCATCTTAATTGTAATATGTTAAAAAGTGGTTTTATTTTCTAAATTAACAACAGTTAAAAGTAGATTTCTAAGTTTCACTTACAAAAAAGATTTTATATAACCAATTTTATGTAGTTTTATGTTACAACTTTGTGAACATTAAATACTACCGTTTTAAAATATATAGATACATATGTACATAAAATAAAAAAAAAAATATATATGTATATTTTAAAAAAAAATTCCATAATTTATTTGGTTATATGTAAGACTAGTTAGTCTAAATGTTACTAATGAAGTTATTTTTATTTTCTGAAATAATAATAACAACCATATATTGGGGTTTAAAATATAATATTTTTATAACTCATCTGTCCTTCATATTGCCCAGACACAAAATTGTTGTGTTAAAGTTGTTAGGTTCAAGGACAACCAAGTTGCATAGAATCACAAACTGTTTTTTTTTTGTCAGCACTTTTACCCCTTTCTTAAATCAACTGGTTTTTACTCACAGATATAAAAATTCTGCATACAAGTAGGAAAGAATATAGACCTTGAACTTGTTTATCTCTGCTTCCAGACAATGGGTGGAGAGAAGGTGTTGTTAAAGTGTCAACCTTTTTAATACAGGGCTAAGTTTTAAAGTGTATACTAAACTAAGTATACCGTAACTATAGAGGAATGTGAACAGTGTTTTTTCTCCCAGACATTTTTCTCCTGGGAGGACATACATTTCTAGGGGAGGGGGGGGGGGGGCAAGGCCGTAGACAGGGACACTTGTATTTCATCCAGGGGGAAGAGGATCATTGTCTCCCCAAAGAGATGCCTGAAAGAAACTATGAGTGCAAACTTGCCGATTTAATAATTGAGTACCTACCCCAATAACACATATCAGTTGGTAGCGCTGTTAATTAGATGTAATAGAATGGTTGACACAGTCGTTTCTTGTTTGTGAACATTTTATTTACAAAATTCATAAAGAGATCCTAGCTAGGTTAATGCCAGCAAAGTGATAGAAATGCATATAATGGATTTAAAATACTGTGGTTATTCATAATTATAGATTATATAAAAATAAAAAGCGGGAGGGATCTTTCCTAAACTTCCTCATATATTCTTATGTAACACTATGGGGGATTGCAACTCCGGATATTGACATTAACCAACTCTTTTATTTTTAATTACAAAACTTTTTTGAATGCTTACTTTCCCCACTGATCGCTTGTTCTTTTCTTTTTGTTATTATATTCAATACTTATTGTATAAATTAATTTTATTGACTTATTTACTATCTAATTAGATTGAAATTTAGAATGATTGCGTTGTTATCTGAGGAATGCAAAATTTAAAAGTAATCGTTCTGATAGAATGGGGTCAAAATAGAGCATCAAGATTCAACCATCCCAATACAATCCAATAAAAGCAAGTAAACCACTTTTCTACCTACACGCTTTATTGTAGTCTCCTAATTCGTAGTGGAAAATTCGAATTCGTCAGCACCGTATTTTTCTGGGACGGTTGCAAGACGCGCTCCAGTGACCTTGCTATTGTCCAAAAAACGAATGTAGGCCAGCCTGTTATTAAACGTAGCCTGAATGTATATCTATGACATATTTAAAGGGCCAACTGTTTTTGGAAAACGAAAAATTGAAACTAATCTCTTAGTTAATGGTTGTTTACTTCATGTTCCATTTCATATGTCTACTGGGTTTTTAAGCTTTCTGTGGTCAGTTAAAATTAGTTAACACTGTTAATCTTATTCTACTATAGCGTTTATGACATTAAGCGAATGCAAGCTAATATAGGCTACGCTAGTATCACTAAATTAATATAGCCAACAATTATATTAGTTGCACTGCGCCACGTAAACCAACCCTACTCCACCCCTTCTTCACACACCGTTTTCCGCCCCCCCCCCCCCCCCCCCCATAACATACCACTCCCTAGTAAGTTAAATAACAACTATTGTTAAAATTATTCCTAGTTAGTATATCTCTGGTTCCCAATTCATAAAATATTGAAGTAGAAGGCCCATTAATATAAGAAATAAATTATCATCGGTTGTAACACAATTTTGCATTTATTATAGTGTACCAAACTGTTTCAAACGTGCAGGAATATTTTTTAAACCTGTCAGGCGGCAGGCGTGGTTAAAAAAGTTTGAAAAATCATTAATGTCTTCTTAATTATTGCCATGTCATGTTTCCATACAATGTTATCTTTGTGATACTTTTAAAACCAAATAATTTTAATATTAAACTATAAATATCAGAAAATAATAACTTAAATTAAAAAAAGACTCTTTGTTGAATAGTTTGATACTATTCCCCGCCGCTTCAAAGCGACTAGAATAACATCCGTTTCTACATCTGTGGAGGTCTGGAGAACCAATCAAAATCCCGTATGCCAGAAGATGGTAGCTTTTGTTTTTCTTGGACGTTAGAACAGGTTGCACGGGTTCTCTTATTTCTCTTAAACTTCTTTACCTGTTTTTTCCTCCCCAGTTTGTTCACCCTAGAATTTGAGCATGCTCTTTAAAAAAAATAATTATAGCTGCTTTGAAAGTTTTTGAGATACCGGAAATAAAGTACCACTTCTGGTTACGAGAAATCTCGTAAAAGATTCTAATTTATGAAATTTCGTTACCTTACTGAAATGGTGTATTGGTTATTGTGTTCACATACACCCATACACAGACACTCGCACATACATTTAGATTACAGAGCTCTGTCCGCCACTGGGTTACAATACTTTCCCTCATACTCCTTATATAAATACGGAAAGTAAAGCACGATTTTTAGTTTTTTTTTGTTTTTTTTTAAAGTTTATTTTACTTCCATTTGTCAACACGTCTCATGTTTATTTCTGAGATTAAGCATTTATGTGTGAGAATTCGTTTAGGTTTGAAAAATGAAACTTATCGATGTATATAAACATCAAAACTGTTTCCTCTATTTGTTGAGAAAATAGCAACAGTATTAATATTATTTTTGATAATTGTATGTTATTAAGTAGCGATTTTAAATTAAAATTTAATTATAGGCCTTATTTTTTCAAATTAAAAAAAAATGTTGTATATGGTTTACTAACGCACGTTTTAAATCTTAAAGGTAGAATCCCCGCTTTAAAATAGGTCATACTAGACGTTAGTGCAGAAATGTTACTGTGTTGGTTTATTTTTAAGTTGGTTTACTAAGCATGGAGGGAGAAAATATCTTGGGTGTCATCGGGCAATGTGTTTTTGGGTTACAACCACAATTGTATGCGTGTAGGGGGGGGGGTCGTTTAAAAAATAATAATTAAAGCCTAACTGTGCATTTTGATTTTAATAATGAGGGGCACGTATTTTTATTTTATGAACTTCATATTTGTGAAGAGTGTTCAAGAAATTATTACTTAAAGCCTCTGCTGTTACCGTTTTTATTTCTTTATATTATGTAATCATATATATATATATATATATATATATATATATATATATATATATATATATATATATATATATATATATATATATATATATACGCACAAATTATACACATTGACACAAGAGCCCTTCAACTAGAAGTGTTGTGATCTTTGCTTATGTTTGTACTGTTGAATTCATCAAACCCAAAAGTATAAGTTGTTATATATTGTTTCAATGAAATGTAAAGTTCTAACCACCAAGATCAAGCAGTCGTTTATTTATTAGTAAATGCACTACCGCTATTCAGTAATTCGCTTATCAAAACAACGAAAAAGCCTCTCCTTATCCGAAAAACCTTGTCGTATGACAGTGTATGTATATCCTACATGTATATCCTACATAAGGTCCTTAAAATAGATAGTGATTATCCCACCTAACGCAACGTTTGGCAACTAAAGACAGTGTGATCTAGGGTTTTTTCCATTGACATGCGTGGCGATTGGATTTATAATGCTTGTAACATGTCTAAGTCAGGATAAGCGAGAAGGGGTTTGGCTTGTAGGCTATAACTAGATCTTGAAAAACAAATGTAAAAAAAAAACCATATAAAAAGACAACTAGGCCTATTCTTATTGTGAACTTGACATTAAAAATCGTTAATCCAAACAATTTATTACTTTCAAAACAAGTTTACCCAGAAACGAGCCGTTGCTTTCAGCTATGTCAAGATACAGAATAACTTCGGGTATTTCTGACTGTTATGAATATCATGAAAAGATTCCTGGGGACCGAGAATTTAAATATCAATTCCCAAACGTGACTTTTTAAAGTGATTACTGAATGTTTCACATTGCTGAAGTGTTTTTTGTTGCAAACTATGGACCCCCTTCGAATCTTTACAAACTGTGCTGTGTAGGCCTATAGACATATATTACTCTTCAACGTCAACACCTGTATGTTATTCTGTTAGTTTAGCGTAAACATAACGTAGCATAAGTGTATCTATCCATCCATTCACCCATCCACCCATCCACCTATACAGGCATACATGAGCACGCACGCACAGTGACAGGATACAATATCTCAGATAACATACTGTATGGACAAAATATCAGTGGGCCAAATATACATAAGACTAAATATTTCAGACCTTGGCGTGACCCGCAGATATATAAAATAAAACATGAAATAGCTTTTCCAAATTAATTTTTTTTTAAATTGTTCTTATCAATTCCCTAACTATTATTGAAGAAAACCTACTATAGATGTGGTTATTATGATCGTTATTCTTCAGTCATTTTATCCCGCTGTTGTGATTTTAAAAAAAAGTCCACACTAGTTATGGTGTAAAATATTGGCATACCTTCTTATGCAGTCAAATATTGGCACACCTTCTTATGTAGTAAAATATTGGCACACCTTCTTATGTAGTAAAATATTGGCACACCTTCAAACGACTGCTATGGCTTTTTGCCTAAAGGGGACAGAAAACATTGTAGTTCTTTTACATTGGCAACACGGCTGTGTGACCGGACCGCGTAAATAGTCAGGTGA
Source organism: Physella acuta (assembly GCF_028476545.2). Taxonomy (NCBI): domain Eukaryota; kingdom Metazoa; phylum Mollusca; class Gastropoda; family Physidae; genus Physella; species Physella acuta. Next base: position 120,660 of record NW_026731888.1, read on the forward strand.
GGGGCGCTGGGCGATTGAATCGATTTTAAGACCAAATGTCCTCACATACGTTTAATTAAAAATCATTTAAATGAATAAATTATCGTTTTAAAATTTGTATTGTATACATTGTCCTGATTGATATTTTCATGCTGTTAGAGAGGTCACAAAAAATCTCGTTATTAAAAGCCGAGTTGTTACAACAATGTAGATTTCAAAATTGTATTTTAATTTTTAATAAATCTGTCAACACTATTGAAATTTAAAAAAAAAAAAAATTATTAGCAATGTACTTTAAACACTGTGTAGTGTTCAAAAGTATCACTTTGCCATATCCGAAATCTCTTGAAATCCCATTCACAAAGCTGGATTTTGGGGCTACTGACAAATGTCGGTGCGGAAAGAGTTAAGTGTAAGCCAGTAGCTTTTATAGAAGAGCGAGAACGAATTGTTTAACGGGGAAAAAAAATCCCATGTAATGAGTTAACATCCTATAAGGTAACAAAATCAAGCCTTGGCGGAAGTAAATAGTTGTCCAGTTTATAATAAGTTATCTAGTCCAACTGCATTAACATTAAAAAATTGTCGACTAGTTCTCGATAATTTTCAGCGTTTCTGGCTACAAGTAAACCGTGTTTAAAAAATCACTCATTTAATGATTTATTGAATACAAAATATGAGACACGGTTGGATTATTCAACGGTGACCTCAGCCAACGCGCTGATCGTTTCATCTAGGAAAAATACTTATAGGTCAAGATCGTTCTTTAGCTAGACGTGGCGATAGAAGCAATTCTTCTCCTGATTCAGTGTTGCAATTAAAATTGAAGCTGGTTAGGAACACCGGACTCGAGGGAACCGAGTGGGTGTGTGGAAACTTAATTAAGCATAACAAACAGGGAAGGTAAAAGACCGCTAGCCGTTGCCTGGTGATGTTGTCCTCATGTGTACACACTATACATGGCGCTCCATAGTAACGATGGTAACTATGTGCTTTGTGGAGTCGACAGTGTGTCCAGTCTTTATTCCCTAGGGCATTTTGTTCCCAGATTTATTTTATGTTTCATACTAGCTTAAACCCGTGATCTTTTATAATTAGTATAAGCGTGTGCATGGATATCTGTGTAGACACTCACTGAGATTCGAAAGGTACTGAAATTTAAAATAACAATGTGTATGTGTAGGTCAGACTTTAATATTTCCTCGAGTTTCTTAAGCATTATAAAAGTAGAACATCTTTCGATCCGATCCCATACGACGGTCACGTGTTGTTCAACAATGATTCACACTAAGCTTTGCTTGCATTTATTCCATTTCACGACTGAAATTAACATTGTATAGTCCTACTTGTTTATATTATTTGTGATGATTTTAAAAATAAACAAGAGAATTTGAATTTTCCAATAAATATTGACCATGCATTTTAATAATGTCATCCATCGCGTAGGCCAACAAATTCACGAATCTTAGATTATCCATCTTTTTTTAAAATGCCTAATAATATTAAACCAGAGGCGTAGCGACCCTTCCTGGCGCCCGGGGACAAACTTTCGATTTGCACCCCCCTCGAGCTTTTCATTTGCACCCCCCCCCCCCTCGAACTTTTCATTTGCACCCCCCCTCAAACTTTCAATTTGGCGCCCCCCTAAGGTCAACGCCCGGGGACATATGTCCCCCCCCCCCCCCTCGCTACGCCTCTGCATTAAACTCGTGTTTTAATATAAGTTTTGGCCAATTGTTCCAGTTTTAAGTTCTTTAAATTGCATTTAAAATACATGATGGGAAGGGTACCTAATTTTAAATCCGAAGTCCTAAGTGTCTGACAGTGACATTAAGTCGTCCACAACTTCCTTTATATGTTTCAGCTCTAGCTGAGGTAAACATACACCGAGCTAGGAGAAACGTGATCTGCACTATTTAGATTGAATCCATATTCGTGTTTAGTCATCTTTCCTTTTGGAGAGTTGCCAGTTCACTCAATGTTTGAAAGCTTTCTGTATACCGATAGTAAATAAAGTATCAATACACAATATGTGGCTCAGGGGCGTAGCGAGGGGGGGGGGGGGCGGGGGGTGCGGACCGCACCGGGTGACACCATTTAGGGGGGTGACACCAAGGCAAAAAATAGCAAAATATATAGAGAAAAACTTGAGGGGGGGGGTGCAAATCGAAAGTTTGGGGGGGGGGGGGGGTGCAAATCGATCGAAAACTTGAGGGGGGGGGGTGCAAATCGAAAACTTGAAAGTTTGTCCCCGGGAAGGGTCGCAACGCCCCTGGGGGGGTGACACCATTAAGTGCCGCACCGGGTGACACCCGACCTCGCTACGCCACTGATGTGGCTGAATGTAGCTGCAACACAAAGTCTATGTATTCACTTAACTTTTCGACCATCCGTCCTTCTGACACGACTTTATGTATCTCTTACACAGCTGTGCTCCCCAACATGGACAGCTACGTGTTTCTCAAGGTCAACGAGACGACAGAAAATGTACTGGTGGAGGAGGAGACAACTGATGCCGGGTAAGTGAAACATGCGTTATGATGTGCGTCCCTTCAGAGGGACAGAATACCTTGGTTTGGTACTAGTTTATTAGAGTAGTGTGTCCTATTACAGGTGGTAGACCAGTCAGTAGCGTAGCGAGGGGGCGGGGGGGCATATGTCCCCGGGCGCCGACCTTAGGGGGCGCCAAAATGCGTTGTAAAAATAAATTGAAAGATTGAAGGGGTGCAAACCGAAAGTTTGAGGGGGGGGGGATGGAAATCGAAATGGTCGCTACGCCTCTGAGACCAGTACAGCTAGTACAGTACACGTGATCAGTAGGTGTTTGTGTGGACAGAGATGAGAATGGTTTAACAGAAGTTATCGAGGTGTGCTAGAGAAGGGATGGTCGCTTTAACCACACCTCCCGTGGCAGTTGGTATTGTACACTAGGGCACACGGTTGTCATTCTCCTTCTGTGTGCTAATGAACTTATAGAGCTGATAGTGTACACACACACTCTTGTACCCCCATGCTTTAGAGATTGTAACAACCAAGTACCCGGATGTGTGACGTCCATAGTGTTTGCTCACTGGGAAAGGTAGCATAAAATCGCCGTATTTAACTTGGAGGTGTGACAGTGCTTGTCGGAAGTGGTGGGGTTGGTCAATGGTTATATGGCTCAAACCTCTTTCTTATTCTTACTTTTTTCTTGGTACTTCAGGAACCGCTCCTACAAAGCACCAAACTTAATGAGATCATACTATTCAAGAGCGGCATCAACCGTGCCGTTGAATGATTACACAATTTATTCTTTTTTTTTCGGCATCCATCTGCCTGATGCTAGAGTATATAAAAAATATTACAACCCTAATTTTACCCTTGTAAATGTTACAAAAGTTGCCAGTAACCTCAACCATTACCAGACGGCACTACTCCCCTTCCCCTCTGGTTTCTGCATTTAGATATTACTACCCTGGAAGATCCCCTATATCAAGGTGCCATTGATTCCCTCTTAATATGCAACTGTCTACACATTTCGTCGCCTTTTTCCGCACAATGCTTCTCATGAACAGGAAATAACCACCCCAGTCATCAGAGACACCTGACCGCCAATGTAGGGTTAGTTTGTCCATTTGACGCCATTACTAAAACGCCATTACTAAAAACAAATTGGCAAAAGACAGAATTAAATCTTAGAGCCGTGGAGCTTAGCCAAGAGTTCGATACATTTGTATTTAAGTCGCTGTCTTCTGATCTGCGGACACCTTGTGAATTTAGTTTTCACAAACAATGTAAATTTCTTGGACGTGCAGTGACTAATTGAATAAAAACTTTCATTGCTTAGCTTCATATTTCTTTTCGTCTTAAACCTTCGTCCCGTTCATTTTCACCTGTCATTTGTTGTGCAATCGCCAGATAGCATAGTTTGGTTGGAAGACTATTTGAACCTAGGTATGCAATATATACTCACATATACCTTGGTAATATGAGGAGTCGACTACTGGTAATGTGATGTCCTTTGTAACAGGGAAAGAAGATTAAATTGTATATTATAGTTTAAAGTTATTACTATACAAACAACAGTCTATGTCAGGTGACCCAGCTTTGGCTAATATCCGTATTTACTTAACATTCTGAAATGAGTATATCATCTTGCTATAACATTATGTACAGCCAAAAAAATAAACCCGGACATGAATGCGAGGTACTTCCCCTGCTTACACATATGCAGCTACCTTCCTCCCCCTTACCCCGCCCCTTTTTTTATAACACCTGGTCTCTCAGTCTGCTATCCAGGACATTTCAGTACCTGTTGGTCGTCATTTACAGAACACGGTGTTTACCAGACGTATCTTTCAAGGTCAATCCCTGTCAAAACCTTGTTGATTTTGTTTACTAGTTAAAGCGTGTTCAGGTTAGATCTATAGATCTAGTCCTTCATTGAGATCAGTCAAGTTTCACTCCCATGTTTTAGTCTGTTTAACTTGTGATAACGCTTACCTTAACATTGAGATAACACTTAAATTAACATTTAGATAACGCCTAAATTAACATGGGGATAAAACTTTACCAACCAGCAAGAAGGTAAAACCTACACATAAAGTCAGGCGAATTCCTAATCGATCAGCAAGAAATCGATTTCCATGTACGAAGTTAGCAGTTAGCCAATTTCGCTCATGACAGTAGTTTATGTTAACGCTTGAAATTATAATCTCGGTTAATGTGCCGTTAAGTAAAGAAAGAGAAATAGACAATTTAAATAAATAAAGTATGTATTTTTCTGGTAGATAATATTGAATTGTATGGGGGGGGGGGGGGTATTTAGCACTTCATAGTATAAGGGGGGGGGGTGTTATGGAACTATTACTTAGCAAACGCTATAATTACCTGTTAGAAAAAAAATGTGTCAATGTTTGTTGGTTTTCTTAAATTTTATATGCTTTCCTTTATATTTATTTTTATAGGGCGAGCTGTAACTTTTTCGACAACTTTTTTTACCGGTTTAAATTAAAATACAATAAGCTAATATTTTCAGTCGGGTTCGGTCTCGGCCTAATTAAAAAGGGTCGTATCGGAAAGAATGAATAGGATAGACGTAACAACTCTTTAGCTTTCTTTACTTAACACTTTTTATACATCTATTATTCTAACAAACCACCCCGGTAGAGCTTTAAAAATCCGACTGTAATTTTTAAATTGTTGAAATTCATAACCTATTTCCCGTCATCACCGAAACACTGGAATGAGAACAAAAGTAGGCCTATTCCATGCACTGTGGTTCTTTTTTTCCACGGTATCTGTTTGCTAAAGTGCTGGGATGCACTTATATGTTATAGATAATCTCGCATGCACTCTGGATTCTATTTTTATATCATGACCGCCCCTTTTCACCCGAGCCGACGGCGTGGCCTTGTAATGTTAATGACGTCACGTGAATCCAAGAATCGAGGCAGGCCTGGCCCTGGATATTCACGTTTCCGTTCTACAATGGCTCAGGAAAAGTACACCTCGGGTCTTGCTGAATAATGTAGGGAACTGCCTTATGCCAAGACTTAATGTTTCTTCTGTCAAACATCTTCCAACATTCTCGTGGTGGTGGAGTTGGTAGTTACTTTAGAGACACCACAATCCAGTGGCGTAGGCAGGGGGGGGGGGGGTTTAGGGGGGGATCATAACCCCCCCCCCCATAGACCCCTCGGTATATATATATATATATAAAGTATGAGGGGGGCTGCAAATCGAAAGTTTGAGGGGGGGGGGGGGGGTGCAAATCGAAAGTTTGTCCCCGGGTAAAAATTGGAGCCGCCCCCCTCCCCCTCTTGAGACTATCCTGGCTACGCCACTGCCACAATCCCTACCTTACTAAATCTAGATGTTGCTGCTGACATTGTGTGTATACAAACTCTCTACTTGTACTGGTAGAAGGCAACACTATTTATTAAGACATTTTAAAAATAATGGCTTATGTTTCGTTTAGTTCATGTTACAACTACTCACTCTTCTGTAGAAATGAAGTTAGAATCCAGACTATAATTAACACCAACAGGTATCATTTAGCTAATGAGTAAATCCCAAGTTGACTATCATTGCGTGATGTTTGTATCACTGAATATTTAAATGTGGTAGAACTGTCTCATTGGTCTCCTGTTGTATGTAGAACTGTCTCGATTGTTTAGGGTTATTTGTAGAATTGTTTGAGACCGTGTACTCAAACAACTGGAGGTGCAACTACCATTATTCTTAACATACAAGAGAATTCCAGAGGTCTCTAGAATGTTAATCTAAGTGTCATGGGTAGACATCTTCAAATGTCAGTGACTCGCCTTATCTGCTCTGGTTCCTCCCACAATCTCCCAACATACCCATACACCCCAGTGAGAGTCGTTTCTTATCGTATTCCATTAACTACCCGAGGTATCGCCTGTAGCGGACTGCTGTGTTTCTACCTGTTCTGTTCAACGATGGGCAACAGATGGTTTTCTCCTTATCTCACACTAAAGCAGCAGTTCTCTAGTCATGGGTAGGAGGCCTCTCATCTTTCTCACTAAATACAAGAACTTGAATCTTGTCTAGTTTCAATAGTTACAGTAGTGTGTTATAAAGATTCTAAGCTGCTGATCTTCCTCCTATCTCCAATTACAGCAGTTCTCCAGCCATGGGTAGGAGGCCTCTCATCTTTCTCACTAAATACAAGAACTTGAATCTTGTCTAGTTTCAATAGTTACAGTGGTGTGTTATAAAGATTCGTAAGGCTGCTGATCTTCCTCCTATCTCCAATTACAGCAGTTCTCCAGCCATGGGTAGGAAGCCTCTCATCTGTCTCACTAAATACAAGAACTTGAATCTTGTCTAGTTTCAATAGTTACAGTGGTGTGTTATAAAGATTTGTAAGGCTGCTGATCTTCCTCCTATCTCCGATTACTGGTTTAAGCCATTCTTTCTTTCTTTAATGAAGTGACAACACGTTTTTACCCGTATAGTGATTAGTCCCGTAACATACTTTCCTCCGTTTATAGAATTGTTGTTCATGGCTTAGATGTTAGTATTTTTTGTTCTATCTTCAGGGAGGAAATGATGGATTTTCAAAAGGGAGATCAGCACCTCATTAGATTCAAGCCAGTTGCTGCCCTTGTTGAGTCAGGAGCCATGTCGTTGATTTAAACTGACATTAAGAAATAGAAACATAATTATTTAGACTAAAATATCACCTATATGTGTTAATGAATTGGAATTTCAAATATTGTATTTTTGTAGAATTCGGTCATTGTCCCATAATACCCATAAGGTGAAATATGCACTTTTAATATAAATTAATGCACAGTATTTTGAAGTGCTTAGTTAACAATGTTGAATATTCTCTGAATTATCTCACTTTATTGTTTTATTTACTTTTTTTTTGGTCTTTTGCCTTGCTTTTTTTGCATTAAATTATGTTATTGTTATAATTAAGATGGACTTCTAAAAATTGCATGTTTATAAATTGTACAGTTTTTCATTAATTCCTATCATTTCTTGTAATTATAAAAGTTAATGCCATTGTGTACTACATTGTGTAAGTAAATGTTTTGTTTCCATTTTGTAACTGCTCACAGCTGTGCTGTTTTAGAATTGGTTTACGGACATGCACAATTTTGATGAACACAGTTTTTTTAATACCTGTTTGAAATGATTGGTGGCATTGTCAAATCTGCTTTATTATTCAGACATAATTTAGGTAGGTATATAATTTTTAGCCTTGCATTTGGATCAATTGTTAGATCAATCTCTCAGCCATTTGTCAACCAACTTATATGACACAGGTATAATCAGTTCTCTTATTTTAAGTTGTATCTTATTAATATAATATTCTAAGATCATGCAGGTTTAACTGATAAATAATAGGTATATTTGTATTGTTTAAACATTTTTATTACTAGACCTAGGGTATTCAAGAAAAATTCCACAGTGTAGTTTAGACATACTATTTTTTATAACTTACCCAGCAGAATTGATAAATTAAAAAATTATGATGTTATCGCTCAAACCAGTAATAAGACACAAAGCATGCGAGGGATGTTTCTTATTTGTGTTGATATTTGATAAACAAAAGTACATTGCTTGTTATATTAAGTCGCTGCTTACATCTGTTTTAAGATAGCAGAGGCCAAGGTCAAAGAAATTTGTGTGATATTGAAAGTAGACAATTTCCATTTGTTATTGTCATTGTTAAAAATAGTGTTAGATAAGGCACTTATGTTGAGATTATTAATTAGATGATAGATGGTTATCTGGTATACATACAATACTTTTTTATTATCATTTATACCATCAACTTAAAATGTTATTCATTAAATTTTCGGCTTAATCTTTTACCTCCATTTTGATGGCATTTTTTTCATGTTCTTGCATCATATTTAAAATAATCATATAGCAAATGTTATGTCAAGTGTAAAATGTCATTTAAATTTAAAAGGAAATTAAAAAAACAAACAACAAATTTGCTCTAATTATTTGAATTGTCTTATGTCATTTTTTTTTTAAATGGTAGAATTACAGGACTGACGCAGCTGGTGTTAAGTACTTTAAACTTTAAAAAAATGTTTTAAGGTAAAAATTCATGAACACATTATATATTTTTGAAAATATGTGAAAGAAAAAATATACTATATTCATTACTGTTTAACTGACACTATTAAATTAAGACCTGTCCCAAATGGCAAGCTACAGGAGAAGGTGCTAATTACGTCCTAATAGTGTAGGCCTTCACTTTAAGAGTACACTACCGCCATTCATTACATCCTTGACTTGGATTTCAAATGTCATCTTGCTGAAGTACCATTGAAATCACATTGTGTGAACTTGTTTTATCTTGCTTCAGGAAACATTGCTGTCCTCAAGCCCTTATGCTGACTTACCTGATAGCATGCTGTATGTGTGATACAACATACTGGGTACATCGGTCTGTCAGACGTAAACCTGTTGTCTCTATCACTGTATGTGTGGTACAACATACTGGGTACATCAATCTGTCAGATGTAAACGTGTTGTCTCTATCACTGTATATGTGGTACAACATGCTGGGTACAACATGCTGGGTACATCAATCTGTCAGATGTAAACGTGTTGTCTCTATCACTGTATATGTGGTACAACATGCTGGGTACAACATGCTGGGTACAACATACTGGGTACATCAATCTGTCACATGTAAACCTGTTGTCTCTATCACTGTATGTGTGGTACATCATACTGGGTACATCAATCTGTCAGATGTAAGCGTGTTGTCTCTATCACTGTATGTGTGGTACAACATACTGGGTACAACATACTGGGTACATCAATCTGTCACATGTAAACCTGTTGTCTCTATCAATGTATATGTGGTACAACATACTGGGTACAACATGCTGGGTACATCAATCTGTCAGATGTAAACCTGTTGTCTCTATCAATGTATATTTGGTACAACATACTGGGTACAACATGCTGGGTACATCAATCTGTCAGATGTAAACCTGTTGTCTCTATCACTGTATGTGTGGTACAACATACTGGGTACAACATGCTGGGTACAACATACTGGGTACATCAATCTGTCAGATGTAAACCTGTTGTCTCTATCACTGTATGTGTGGTACAACATGCTGGGTACAACATACTGGGTACATCATACTGGGTACATCAATCTGTCAGATGTAAACCTGTTGTCTCTATCACTGTATGTGTGGTACAACATACTGGGTACAACATACTGGGTACATCAATCTGTCAGATGTAAACCTGTTGTCTCTATCACTGTATGTGTGGTACAACATGCTGGGTACAACATACTGGGTACAACATACTGGGTACATCAATCTGTCAGATGTAAACATGTTGTCTCTATCACTGTATGTGTGGTACAACATACTGGGTACATCAATCTGTCAGATGTAAACCTGTTGTCTCTATCACTGTATGTGTGGTACAACATGCTGGGTACAACATACTGGGTACATCAATCTGTCAGATGTAAACATGTTGTCTCTATCACTGTATGTGTGGTACAACATACTGGGTACATCAATCTGTCAGATGTAAACCTGTTGTCTCTATCACTGTATGTGTGGTACAACATGCTGGGTACAACATACTGGGTACAACATACTGGGTACAACATACTGGGTACATCAATCTGTCAGATGTAAACCTGTTTTCTCTATCACTGTATGTGTGGTACAACATACAGGGTACATCAATCTGTCAGATGTAAGCATGTTGTCTCTATCACTGTATGTGTGGTACAACATGCTGGGTACAACATACTGGGTACAACATACTGGGTACATCAATCTGTCAGATGTAAACCTGTTGTCTCTATCTCTGTATGTGTGGTACAACATGCTGGGTACAACATACTGGGTACATCAATCTGTCAGATGTAAACCTGTTGTCTCTATCACTGTATGTGTGGTACAACATACTGGGTACAACATACTGGGTACAACATACTGGGTACATCAATCTGTCAGATGTAAACATGTTGTCTCTATCACTGTATGTGTGGTACAACATACTGGGTACATCAATCTGTCAGATGTAAACCTGTTGTCTCTATCACTGTATGTGTGGTACAACATGCTGGGTACAACATACTGGGTACAACATACTGGGTACATCAATCTGTCAGATGTAAACCTGTTGTCTCTATCACTGTATTTGTGGTACAACATACTGGATACATCAATCTGTCAGATGTAAGCATGTTGTCTCTATCACTGTATGTGTGGTACAACATACTGGGTACAACATGCTGGGTACATCAATCTGTCAGATGTAAACCTGTTTTCTCTATCACTGTATGTGTGGTACAACATACTGGGTACATCAATCTGTCAGATGTAAGCATGTTGTCTCTATCACTGTATGTGTGGTACAACATGCTGGGTACAACATGCTGGGTACAACATACTGGATACATCAATCTGTCAGATGTAAGCATGTTGTCTCTATCACTGTATGTGTGGTACAACATGCTGGGTACAACATACTGGGTACAACATACTGGGTACATCAATCTGTCAGATGTAAACCTGTTGTCTCTATCTCTGTATGTGTGGTACAACATGCTGGGTACAACATACTGGGTACATCAATCTGTCAGATGTAAACCTGTTGTCTCTATCACTGTATGTGTGGTACAACATACTGGATACATCAATCTGTCAGATGTAAGCATGTTGTCTCTATCACTGTATGTGTGGTACAACATACTGGATACATCAATCTGTCAGATGTAAGCATGTTGTCTCTATCACTGTATGTGTGGTACAACATACTGGGTACAACATGCTGGGTACATCAATCTGTCAGATGTAAACCTGTTTTCTCTATCACTGTATGTGTGGTACAACATACTGGGTACATCAATCTGTCAGATGTAAACCTGTTGTCTCTATCACTGTATGTGTGGTACAACATACTGGATACATCAATCTGTCAGATGTAAGCATGTTGTCTCTATCACTGTATGTGTGGTACAACATACTGGGTACATCAATCTGTCAGATGTAAACCTGTTGTCTCTATCACTGTATGTGTGGTACAACATACTGGGTACAACATACTGGGTACATCAATCTGTCAGATGTAAACTTGTTGTCTCTATCACTGTGTGTGTGGTACAACATACTGGGTACATCAATCTGTCAGATGTAAACCAGTTGTCTCTATCACTGTATGTGTGGTACATCATACTGGGTACATCAATCTGTCAGATGTAAGCGTGTTGTCTCTATCACTGTATGTGTGGTACAACATACTGGGTACAACATGCTGGGTACAACAATCTGTCAGATGTAAACCTGTTGTCTCTATCACTGTATGTGTGGTACAACATACTGGGTACAACATGCTGGGTACAACAATCTGTCAGATGTAAACCTGTTGTCTCTGTATTGATATATACTGTTTCGATAACGTGTTTTGACCAATTAATAACTAGATTTTCTTAGCTTAAAGCCGCAGATTGACATGTACATGGAGAAGCTATGGTTGATGTTGTCCTACTTAGACCATAACGGCTCGCGTGTCTCACTAACATTACCCGCCCCCGGATGTATTACCGGTTATTGATCCAAGTCGTTGGGGGGGGGGGGGGGGGGTCAATGACCTAGACACAGAGATGACACGCCATAAAAATATAAAAAATTAGCTGGGAAAACTTGTTCCAATTGATTATATAACTATTAAAGTAAACTATGTAATTAAGCATAGATTCATATCTGTCGGTAGGTGGGGGGGGGGGGGGGGGGGGGAGGGCGGAATAGAGGATTTAATTACTAATGTATCTTGAGAAATAAACTTATATAAAAACTAATTACCTGTATAATAATAAAATACATAACATAAAGTTACCACTTCTGACCAGAATGACAATAAAGCAGATGATGTCGATTCTACCTGCCTCTGTGTATGTTAAGGGATTCTGTAGTCAGTTGTTGTTTTCTCTCTAACTGTGACGGCACTGAAGTCCAGTAAGATGGCTGAGACTTTTGAGTTCATCAGCTTTAATGATATTCCTAATCATGAAATACTTTAATAATAAAAGTGTTGTTACTTAATTAGAAATCAGAGATATTCCTAATTACGAAATAATTTCATGATAAAAAGTTTTTGACAGCAGCAACTTTCGGACGGGATGAGCGCGAGTGCGCGCGTGAGAGGAGCAAGTTGGAGGGGGGGGGGGGGGGGTGTGTGAGACGTAGAGGTGCTGGTTCTAGGGAGTTGGGATAGGTGTGACAGGTAAAGGTGGGGGGGGGGGGGCTAAGATGGAGTAGTGTAGCAGACAGTTCTCGAACAGAATATCGGGTCGTCTAGACCGGTGGCCGGAAAGAACCGCAACGGAAAAAAGCGCAACGGAAAAAAGCGCAAATCAAAAAGCGCAACGGAAATAAGCGCACACGGAAAAAAGCGCAAACAGAAAAAAGCGCAAACGGAAAAAAGCGCAAAGAGAAAAAAGCGCAAACGGAAAAAAGCGCAAACAGAAAAAAGCGCACACGGAAAAAAGCGCAAACGGAAAAAAGCGCAAACAGAAAAAAAGCGCAAACGGAAAAAAGCGCAAACAGAAAAAAGCGCAAACGGAAGAAAGCGCAAACAGAAAAAAGCGCAAACGGAAAAAAGCGCAAACAGAAAAAAGCGCACACAGAAAAAAGCGCAAACGGAAAAAAGCGCAAACAGAAACAGAAAAATGCGCAACCAGAAAAAACACAACGAAAAATGTGCAAAAGAGAAATTTAGCACAAAGACCATATGGACTAGATGACACATTTATACATGACTGTTAGGGCTGCTGTGAGAGTGTCGTGTTTGATCACGTGATCTACTACCATTTAAAGCGTACCACTACCATCTGCATTCCCATCACCACGATACAGGCGATAATCACTTTACACAATGCCTATTATTTTCTTGGTCAATAATTATTCAACTACTATTCTCGTATAAACATAAAACTATCGACATTACACGAAGTATCTTTCACATTCTCCCTAGTCCGAACTACCTAGCTTGCATACTATAACAACCCGTTCCTATGGCAAAACTTCACTCTCTTTCATCCGCGTCATCAAACATGCATTCGTCATATCTCTCGTAACAACATTCATTCGCACCAAAATAACAATTTTGTATTTAATATTTTTTCACATCATGACGCACCTACCTACCTACCTACTACCCACCTACCTACCTAACTACCCACTTACCCACTTACCCACCTACCCGCCTACATACTTACCAAACTACCCACCAAAAAAGTATCGGCGAAGTTCGTAAGTTTCGTAAACTGTACTAGACATCATTTTTTAAATGAAAATTCATTGACATCATTGACATATGTTACATATATGTTACATTTTGCGACAACCTTAATTAGTGCGTTGGGCTTGTATGAAAACTCACTTCGAACTAACTCAATTACATGCTATTTATTTTAACATTACACGGTAAGCGTCACCCAACTGTTGTGATGTGAGGTGAGGACAGGTTCGACAATAAACCAACACGAAAGTACGAAAGAGACATAGATTGCCTATTAGAGAATGGACCCCTTAACTTTCCTAACCCCACCATTTATTATACCCTACCTAACCTCTAAATTTACTGCGCTAAATGTCACTTCCCTCCCAATCGTTCCTATTCTACAGAATTGTGTATACTATTTATTTACATTCTTTAATCTCAATATAACTAAAATAGACTTTTGTTTGAAGGGTAATGAAAACATGTAAACAAAAGGGACGCTACTCTAAATCTATGCGAATACTTATATGCAGTGGCGTAGGCAGGGGGGGGTTCTTTCTGGGAACCGTCTAGACCAGGGGTTCCCAACCTTTTTTACTCAAGAGCACATTCTAAAATATCGGTAGGGTGGCGGGCACCATCTATTTTAAATCGACAAACTCCTTCCAGAGGCGTAGCGACCCTTCCCGTCACACGGGGACAAAACTTTCTATATGCACCCCCCCCTCAAACTTTCGATTTGCACCCCTTCCCTCAAACTTTCGATTTGCACCCCCCCCCCCTCAAACTTTTGATTTGCACCCCTCCCCGCCTCAAACTTTCTCTGTCGAATAGTGAGAGGCGGGCACATACGAATCGTTCGGCGGGCGCCATGGCGCCCGCGGGCACGGGGTTGGGAACCCCTGGTCTAGACAGTCTTAAAGATTCAACGTTCCCCACACACATCGTATGGTTCTACGTCGACTGTAAACCTTACAGATAGCAATGCCGCAATAAACACAAGACCAAACTTCAACCATTCCTTTTCGTTCGTTTTTATTTTTTTATTTTAATAAATTGTTTTTTTATCATACCTTCATGAAGTTTTCCTGGCTCGCGAGTTCAAGGTCGCATTTGGAGTAAACAAAATTATGTCTACAAGATAGGTCAAGGCCAAAGCTTTTTTATTGCTTACTACAATGGAGTTAAAGTGCATTTAGTCGCGAGACTAACAGCCAAACAGTAACAATGGTCGAGGGGGTGGGTGTTTCTTGTGGGCAATAAACTGATAAACTTTTCATAATTCTTTCAGTCTTGTAGCATTAAATCCTATATACAAAGATTGTGATTGAATTTTTTTTAGAAGAAAAACTATTATTGCAGTTGGATAACAGAATGATTAATTTTGTGTGATAACCTTTGATATCGCAACGTGAGATAAAGGGGGGGGGGGGGGAATCGGAATCAGTTTTATAATATAATTTTTTTTATATAAATTATATATATATATATATATATATATATATATATATATATATATATATATATATATATATAGTAATTCGAATAGGGTAGTAGATCTGAATAGAATTAAGTGACAATTCTTGCATACAAAAATGTTTATATTGAAAAAGCTGCTACTGATGGTTTTTTTCCCATTTTATTAATCAAGTTCTGCACCCTATACATACTTTTTTTTTTTTTTAAATCCCTGAATCAAATCTTTGGGATCAAACATAAAAAAAAGAAAAACTGCAGGCCCAATTTAGCCTTCATGTCATGTCATGTTTGCCTGTCGTCCCTACTGGGACATAGGCCGCTGACAAGAGCTTTCCAGACGTCTCTGTCCAGGGCTAGTCTCTCCAACTGTCCCCAGGTGTATCCAATCTTCTTGGTGTCTTCTTCCAGGTCACGTCTCCAGGTCTTTCTTGGTCTGCCTCTCTTCCTCCTGCCTTGTGGATTCCAGGTGAGGGCCTGTCTTGTTATGCTGGATACAGGCTTCCTGAGTGTGTGGCCAATCCATTTCCATTTTCTCTGGAGGATCTCTACTTCCACTGGCAGTTGATTTGTCCGTTGCCATAGAACATCATTTCTGATGGTTTTAGGCCAGCGAATTCGCAGGATCTTTCTGAGACATGCGTTTATAAATGATTGTATTTTCTTCTTATTTATAGCAGTTATTCTCCATGTCTCGGCTCCATAGAGTAAAACAGGTTTTACTAGTGTGTTGAAGATCCGGATTTTTATTCTAAGGGTTAAATCTCCCGAACCCCAAACATTTTTTAGTTGGTTGAAGACTGCTCTTGCCTTACCCGTCCTTATTTTTATGTCTGCTTCTGTCCCACCCTGCTTATCAACAATACTTCCAAGGTAGGTGAATCTATCCACTTCTTCTAGGGCTTCTTCTGCCAGTGTTATAGGGTTGTTGTTTGATGCATTGACTTTGAGAACTTTACTTTTCCCTCTGTGGATGTTCAGACCCAGGCTTGTAGAAAAATTTGCAACCCTGTTGGTTTTATCCTGCATTTGCTGTTGTGTGTGAGAAAGGAGGGCCAGGTCGTCAGCAAAGTCCAGGTCATCCAGCTGGCTCCACAATGTCCACTGTATACCGTTTCGCGTTTTCTCTGTTGACATCTTCATAACCCAGTCTATGGCCAGTAGGAACAGGAATGGTGAAAGTAGGCAACCCTGCCTTACTCCGGTCCGTACTGGGAAGGCCTCTGTAGTCTGTTGGCCATGCACTACTCTACATTTGAGACCTTCATATGAAGACATAATAATGTTGACTATTTTCTGTGGCACCCCGTAGTGTCTCAACAATTTCCACATTGACTGCCTATCCAGGCTATCAAAGGCCTTCTCATAGTCTATGAAATTAATGTAGAGAGATGAGTTCCACTCTTGGGTCTGTTCAATGATGATGCGCAGGGTAGCAATTTGGTCTATGCATGACCTTTCCTTCCTAAAGCCCGCCTGTTGATCTCGAAGCTGGGGATCTATGGCTTCCTTCATTCTGTTTAATAATATTCTGTTGAAGACTTTGCCTGGGATGGACAAAAGTGTTATCCCTCTATAGTTAGAGCACGCACTAAGATCGCCTTTCTTTGGAAGCTTTATGAGTAGTCCCTCCTTCCACTCCTCTGGTATTTGTTCATCTTCCCAGATTTTCTTGAAGAGTGTGTATAGTAGTGTGGTGCTAGTTTCTATATCTGCTGTCAGTGCTTCTGCCGGTATACCATCTATTCCTGGAGCCTTCCAATTTTTCAGCTGCTTTATAGCTCTATGTATCTCTTCTTTTGAAGGTGGGTTGCATTCTATAGGGAGGTCACTTTCAGCTGGTGGTATGTCTTGCGTGCACTCTGGTGTTGGTCTATTCAGTAGTTCTTCAAAATGTTCTACCCATCTCTTCATCTGTCCTTCCGCATCAGGTATTGTCTTTCCATTTAGCCTTGACCTAGTCAAAAAAATAATGATACCCCCCATCCTATTTCTAACCGTATCCGTGATAGCAATACTCGGGTCACCCTTACACTTGCTCTGGGTTTGATCTGATGACGTAGTACGTCACGTCATTAAAGTGCAGCACCGAGACGTGCCTTATCTAGGACAAGTTATCGCAGGAGGTTCTCTCTGTACTCACTGTCTTGTTAGAACTCGCCGTATAGAACTGTTCTACTCACGTATTAACAGAGGCGTAGCGACCCTTCCCGGCACCCGGGGACAAACTTTTCGATTTGCACCCCCCCCCCCGCCTCTAGATTTCGATTTGCACCCCCCCCCCTCAAACTTTCGATTTGCATCCCCCCCCCCCGCCCCTTCAAACTTTCAATTTCCACCCCCTCAACCTTTCAATTTTTTTTTTTCCAACTGCGTATTAATCTAAGTTTCTTTCAGGCATCTCCCTCTTGGGAGGTGGGGCGCACGTTCACCCCCCCCCCCCCCCCCCAACAAAAGAAAAAAGTCTGGAAGAATCACATATCTTAATTATGAGTTGGCTTTTTGAGATAAATATGTGTGTGTGTGTTTGTGTATGTGTGCGCGCGCGGGTATGTGTGTGTGTGTGTTAAAAACAAACCCAATGTAATATACTCCCCCTCTGCAACACTGAGATCACGTGATTCAACTGTAACCACCAACCTAAAATGTATGTCATTTTTTTTTCTCCATGTGCACAGCAACTGTTGATAAAACGAAAGCTAAAAAAAAAATCTATCTAAAACAAGTTTTTAAGTTTCGTTCTGTGGCCCAGAAGTAAACAACAATCACCGGCCTTGACCTGAATGGAACTGACAAACGAGAGCTTTCTGTCTGAGGGGAACCTTCTCGACACAAATTAGAAAAAGCCAGTATCGTGAGGGCTGGTTCACGAATGGTTTGATTTATCAAGGGCTGATATTATCAACTCATGGTCGGCGCGGTGCAATCACTCCCACATTGTGTAGATACATTGAAATGGTGAACTTGGCTGTGCGTGACACGGTTCGTGTGATTGTGTGGTGACGGTTTGTGTGATTGTGTGGTGACGGTTCGTGTGATTGTGTGGTGACGGTTTGTGTGATTGTGTGGTGACGGTTTGTGTGATTGTGTGGTGACGGTTTGTGTGATTGTGTGGTGACGGTTTGTGTGATTGTGTGGTGACGGTTTGTGTGATTGTGTGGTAACGGTTTGTGTGGTGACGGTTTGTGTGATTGTGTGGTGACGGTTTGTGTGATTGTGTGGTGACAGTTTGTGTGATTGTGTGGTGACGGTTTGTGTGATTGTGTGGTGACAGTTTGTGTGATTGTGTGGTGGCGGTTTGTGTGTTTGTGTGGTGACGGTTTGTGTGATTGTGTGGTGACGGTTTGTGTGATTGTGTGGTGGCGGTTTGTGTGATTGTGTGGTGACGGTTTGTGTGATTGTATGGTGACGGTTTGTGTGATAGTGTGGTGACGGTTTGTGTGATTGTGTGGTGACGGTTTGTGTGTTTGTGTGGTGACGGTTTGTGTGATTGTGTGGTGACAGTTTGTGTGATTGTGTGGTGACGGTTTGTGTGATTGTGTGGTGATGGTTTGTGTGATTGTGTGGTAGCGGTTTGTGTGCTTGTGTGGTGACGGTTTGTGTGATTGTGTGGTGATGGTTTGTGTAGTGACGGTTTGTGTGATTGTGTGGTGACGGTTTGTGTGATTCTGTGGTGACGGTTTGTGTGATTGTGCAGTGACGGGTTGTGTGATTGAGTGGTGAAGGTTTGTGTGATTGTGCAGTGACTGTTTGTGTGATTGTGCAGTGACGGTTTGTGTGATTGTGAAGTGACGGGTTGTGTGATTGAGTGGTGAAGGTTTGTGACTGTGGTAAAGATTTATCTCACTGTTGTGACGGTTTGTGTGACGGTGACGTAACGGTTTGTTTGACGGTTTCTAACTGTGGTGAAGGTTTATGTATCACTGTGGTGACACTGTTCTTTTTTCAAAATATTAAATTTGATTTAAACTGCATTTTAAAAACGGAATTGGCTTGTCTTGCTTCGGTCGTACTTTGGTGTGGGTGGAAACTAGCTTACGAAATATAACCCACTTCTCTGTCAAACTTGAAGCGTAGGTCAAGTTCCAAGTTCCAATAACAATGTCACGTGATAAGAAGATTGGCATAATAATATTAACTAATTTCAAATTGAACTAAAGATTGCTATATTAAGTATAACGTAAAAAAGTAAGTCCAGGCCATAAACACGCGGACCTTAATTAAAGACATGACCTGTTAGATGGTTTAAGATCACAATCCGGTCCATCATCTGTGTCTTATCTCTGTAACGTTCTTTGTACCACTTCATCCCTACAATAAAGATTAGCGGTATTAGCTAACATCGTCACTTTAAATCGCATCTTGCGACCCCCAACCATTCACCAAAACTTTTTTTGTTGTTGAGTAATTCTGAATTAAATCAAACAAGTTAATGTCTAATTATGCATGTTCTGCTGCAGTTCAAGCAATATTTAGTCGCTATCAGGAATGACTCACTACAATGTGATTACATTATAACCAACTGCTCTTCGTGTGCAACAGCACGTGCCGTGTTTGAATTTTAAAAATCAGGCGGATATATAATATTTTTAATATGTGGGCAGGATTTTAAAAAATATCCTTTTTTATTGGGGGAGGGGGGAGGATAAATGTTCAGTAAGTGTATGTTTGTGCGTGAGTGCGTGCGTTAACATTGAGCGTTGATGTCTATGACTTTATATATACACACACACACACACACACACACACACACACACACACACACACACACACACACACACACACACACATATATGTGTGTGTGTGTGTATAAAGTCATAGACATCAACGCTCAATGTTAACGCACGCACTCACGCACAAGCATACACTTACTGAACATTTATCCTCCCCCCTCCCCCAATAAAAAAGGATATTTTTTAAAATCCTGCCCACATATTAAAAATATTATATATCCATGGGGGATTCTATTCTAATTCCATAACACCCCTCCCTCACCTACGCCACTTGTGAAGGGGATAACCCAGGCTGTACAACAACCTGTTTACGGCAATGCAAGGTTGCTGTTTAGGGATGGAAAAATACAGTAGCAAGACAGAAATAGTAACGAGTCGACATTATTCAATTTTACGTCATGCTTTTCACGACTGGAAACAATTGTAACTTTTTTATGTGCATTTTGTGCACGTTCAACCTTGAGTTGTTGACGTAGCGACGTCCAATTGCTGACACTGTTAGGAGACGCCGTGGTTTCAATGGAAGGTCACGAGGCTGGATCTAAGATCGGGGAGATGGGAAACACACACGTTCCACATGCTAGACAAGCAGCATCCTTAAAATAAAGCTAGACGGTATAATACATTCAATGGGAAATTCTCACAGTGCCTCCTACTAAGCTAGTCTGACCAAGCTTCGACGACATATTGTTAAAAATACCCAACTATAGCCCGTAATAATTATACTATAACTTATAAAGTCGTATGTTAGCTTATCGGAAGTGTTTTTATGAAAGTTGTTTATCAATAATGTTGTAACTCAAATCACTGTTTCTAATAACATTTTTACCTTGACTTATATTTTCTTATACAAATACAGTATTTTCCTCTCATATTGTAAAGAGAAAACATATTTAACCACTCTAATTAATGGAAAAATCTCCAAGGATGTATTAGCCATGTCCAACATATGTAGAGCTTTATTTCTTTCAGATTCAACAGAAACTTTGTATTGTTGCCATGCCATTTCTTTTTCGACCCTGACTTACATTAAATACACGCTTTTATTTTTTTTTATTTCTGTTGCGCACATTCTGTTTATCAATAGCTGATGAGTTGTTGAACCACTATGGCAACATCTACTACGATTGATGATAAATAAAAAGGGAAGAAAAAAGAAACAATACCTTGAACTACGCTAGAGTTTGTTAACGATGAGCTTGTAACTAAACCTGCAGAAAATGGCGTTTGAGTCGAGATGACGAGTTTTGGGGATGGTGACGGTAAAATTAAAATCATTTTAAAAAGCGTGACGTCGTTTATGGATTCGTTATCGTACATTGATAAAGGAATAAGGCGGCTATTTTTTAAGGCCTTGCTTCAAGATTGTATAAGTTCCATAAACACAGGGAATGATAATGAAGTCGATTATGTCACCAAAGATTGTATCATTTGGGAGCCGCTGGGTTCATTCATAAATGGCCCCAGGTTTCTATTGGGCGTCTGAACAACACACTGTTGCCTTGTTGAATGAATGGCGCAAACACGTTCCGCATGAATGATCACGCAACACCAACGATGCCAAGTACCATGGCGGGCGTCCTTCACCTTGACCAGCCTAGCTCGTGTGACCTCTGACAGTCTACGTGACTGAACTAACGTACTAAATGTTGTTATTCAAATCAACAGCTTGTGGTGGTGACTGTAGACTAGTGAGTTAGTTATCTCCCTATGAGACCTTGATATTTATAGTTATTTATAGACCTTGCAGTCGAAAGCAGTGGCGTAGGCAGGTGTGTGCGCAGGAGGGGTGAAAGGGGAGGTTATTAGGCCACTCCTTATAGTCTCATATTTAGTGACAGCTAATGAGCCTAATGGGTTGTGTCAATTTCAATTTCTAAAACTGTTTATTGAATAACCGCACATGTAACGTTCTTAACATTGTATATATATATATATATATATATATATATATATATATATATATATATATATATATATATATATATATATATATATATATATATATATATATATATATAAATATAAAATCCACAAGTACAAAATTTTACCTTCTCCACTGGCTAGGCGCCTTTTTAAGAAAATGTTTTAAACTACGTTTTTCGGTCCCAATTTCCAAAATATAAACATCATGCTGGTAATTTTCCCAACAGTGGTGTTCTTGTTGTTATGACTCGATATACAACACGATATTACCTTATACTTACATGTGTATCTAGTAGGATGAGTAAAATTTCATGTCTCCATCCACCCAGTCCCTTTCTACATAGAGCATATTTTGTAGAAAGCTTTTATTTAGTTCACTATGTCTATTCGTTTGTTTGCTTTTTGTGGGTTTGTAGCAAATCTTTTTACTCAAGTTGGACACATTTCTAATGCGCCGATTTCGCTCTGTCTAGATACATTCTTCTTTGGCGAGAATTCAAGAATATATCGTTTTTAATATAATTAGACATTAGACTAGTCGTTAAAAATTAATCAATGGAAGTATTACTAAATTTAATAATAAAAGGGGAGATAACAACATTAAATACTAGAGATTGTTCTAGCAACTATCTGACGAAGGTGCACTGTTTTTTTCACGGCGGGCTGTTTTTTTGTTGTTTGTTTTTTGTCTGAGTATCAAAATGGACTAGAAAGAGACAGATGGATCTAAATTGTCTTTTAGAAAGTTATCCTAATGATCAAATTTTTAAAGTAAGTATTTTTAGTTTTATGTGGTTTCTACTTCATAAAGAACGAATTACTTAAAAGTGAAATAAAATAAATTTATAAACTCTTTTAATAATAAGCTTTTAAATGCGAGGAATATCTATATATATAAAGCAAAGTGGTCAAGTGCCCGATAGGGCACTTCCCGGCGCCGCAGGCGCGTCAAATTTGGCACGATGGTGCCTTCGGGCAATAGAACACGAAGGCCGGTGACGGTTGGCCGAAAAGTCTACGGAGAAGGGGTCAAAACTGACCTCGACTGACCGGCGCCTTATATGGGCTATATTACGAAAAAAAATTTCCTCCGACGACCCCCCTTGAAATTTTGTGAGGTGGTAGGAGAACGCCTTGGGGTGTCACAAAAAACTCGCCATGTCCGGGAAAAATCGGGAAATGGGTCAAAACTGACCAGTCGTATTTCCCTATATAATCTTTGTATTTTATGGGAAAAACAGAGGGTCATTTCAAAACGGATTTTAGGGCACTTACCCTGTTTACATCTGGCTAATTTTTGGCATGTTTATAGGTAAATGGCTTGACCGTAGGGCAGACCTGTCGGTCTTACTCAAAGCCTTCGACGAGGGCTAAAAAGTGACCGCGAGTGAAATTCTCTTTATATGAGCTCTATTACGAAAAAAAATTTCCTCCGACGACCCCCCTTGATATTTTGTGAGGTGGTAGGAGAACGCCTTGGGGTGTCACAAAAAACTCGCCATGTCCGGGAAAAATCGGGAAATGGGTCAAAACTGACCAGTCGTATTTCCCTATATAATCTTTGTATTTTATGGGGAAAACAGAGGGTCATTTCAAAACGGATTTTATGGCACTTACTCTCTTTATATGTGGCTCAGTTTTGGCATGCTTATAGGTAAATGGCTTGACCTTTAGGGAAAACTGTCGGTTACACTCAAAGCACTCGACGAGGGCTAAAAAGTGACCGCGAGTGAAATTCTCTTTATATGAGCTCTATTACGAAAAAAAAATTCCTCCGACGACCCCCCTTGAAATTTTCTGAGGTGGTAGGAGAACACCTTGGGGTGTCACAAAAAACTCGGCATTTCTGGGAAAACTTCGTAAAGCGGTCAAAACTGACCAGTTGTATTTCCCTATATAATCTTTGTATTTTATGGGAAAAACAGAGGGTCATTTCAACGCAGACTTTAGGGTACTTAAGCTCAGTATATCTGGCTAATTTTTTGCATGCTCCTAGGTCAATGGGTTGACCTTTAGGGAAAACTGTCGGTTTCACTCAAAGCCCTCGACGAGGGCTAAAATGTGACCGCGAGTGAAATTCTCTTTATATGAGCTCTATTACGAAAAAAAAATTCCTCCGACGACCCCCCTTGATATTTTGTGAGGTGGTAGAAGAACACCTAGGGGTGTCACAAAAAACTCGGCATATCTGGGAAAACTTCGTAAAGCGGTCAAAACTGACCAGTTGTATTTCCCTATATAATCTTTGTATTTTATGGGAAAAACAGAGGGTCATTTCAACGCAGACTTTAGGGTACTTAAGCTCAGTATATCTGGCTAATTTTTTGCATGCTCCTAGGTCAATGGGTTGACCTTTAGGGAAAACTGTCGGCTTCACTCAAAGCCCTCGACGAGGGCTAAAATGTGACCGCGAGTGAAATTCTCTTTATATGAGCTCTATTACGAAAAAAAAATTCCTCCGACGACCCCCCTTGAAATTTTCTGAGGTGGTAGGAGAACACCTTGGGGTGTCACAAAAAACTCGGCATATCTGGGAAAACTTCGTAAAGCGGTCAAAACTGACCAGTTGTATTTCCCTATATAATCTTTGTATTTTATGGGAAAAACAGAGGGTCATTTCAACGCAGACTTTAGGGTACTTAAGCTCAGTATATCTGGCTAATTTTTTGCATGCTCCTAGGTCAATGGGTTGACCTTTAGGGAAAACTGTCGGTTTCACTCAAAGCCCTCGACGAGGGCTAAAATGTGACCGCGAGTGAAATTCTCTTTATATGAGCTCTATTACGAAAAAAAAATTCCTCCGACGACCCCCCTTGATATTTTGTGAGGTGGTAGAAGAACACCTAGGGGTGTCACAAAAAACTCGGCATATCTGGGAAAACTTCGTAAAGCGGTCAAAACTGACCAGTTGTATTTCCCTATATAATCTATGTATTTTATGGGAAAAACAGGGAAATTTTAACACAATTTTTAGGTTACTTAATGTCTGTACATCATGCTACGTTTTTGCATACACTACTAAAGATGACTAGGCCGTATGGAAAAACTGTTGGTCAGACTCAAAGCCCTCGACGAGGGCTAAAAGATGATCTTGAGTGAAATTCTCCTTATACGAGATATATATATATACTAGACTACCCGTCATCCGTTGGATAACTGTGGGTTTCGGGGGTCATCCATCAAAAAACATCACGTCTGTCACTCAGAGGCATAGCGACCCTTCTCGGCGCCCGGGGACAAACTTTTCGATTTGAACCCCCCCCCCCAGATTTCGATTTTCAACCCCCCCCCACCCCCTTCAAACTTTTGATGTGCACCCCCCCCCCCCCCACTCAAACTTTCCATTTGAACCCCCCTCAACCTTTCAATTTATTTTTCCAAACCATTTTGGCGCCCCAACATATGTCCCCCCTCCACCTCCCCTTCCCTCCCGCCCCCCCCCCCCTCCTCGCTACGCTACTGCAGTGTCACTTATCGTCACAAAAAACAGACCCCACATTCAAAAATATGTTTTTTATCTTTTAAAAACACCGAAAACAACGATTTCGGACTATCCCTTCATATATTGACGTCACAGGTGACCTACTCAACTCTACTTCACCTGCCCAGTGTCCCGCCAAGTCTCAGACAACAAAAACGATTCCAGCCAAGCATGTCTCTGACCACACTATCCCTTCATTTGCTTAGGACAAAGAAACAGATGAACCCTACTTCACGTGCCCTGTGCCCCGCGAGGTCCTGAAAGTCAACCTTATCATTCACATATAGGGCTTAAGAAAAAATAATTGAAAACGTAAAAAAAAAAAAAAAGTTCTATTAATGTTTATGACACTGGCTTTAAAATTTAGCCTTCATTCTCCAAAGCAAATTTTAAAATGCTTTTCTGGCATATCTAGCCCTGGCCACCTATACCATGTTTAAATAATGTGAACACCCGCCATTTTGCTCGTGGTAAACATGGCCTAAAAATGGTAGGAAGTCATTCGTCCGGTCCGTACGCCATATTGTTGTTAGCAGCCGACCACGCCTCCAAGTTAGTGAGTAATCCTACTATATCTAGATATAAAACCTAGATAACAAAAAAATCCCATGTATTCTCGAATTAGATGATCATTGAAGCTAAACAAAGATTTATATAAAATAATTAAGGCCCGAAATAGATTCTAGATGTAGAATTTACATTAAGTCTAGATCTAGAATTTACATTGAGTCTAGTGACCTAGATCTAGATCTAGATCTAGAATCTAGGCCCTAGGCTAGATTCTCGACAGCTGATCTTTAGATCTAGAGAAATTTATCGTAAAACTAAATGAAAAAGACAGTTGAAAATTGATATAAGTGTTGGAACGTAATAAATACAGCAAACGGACGTATTGTTAAAGTTATGACCGACAGAAAATTAGATTTAGAACGCGTTAAACTTTTGAATGGGAACACAATTTTCTTCAATAGACGCCGCCATTTTATTGTACTAAAGAGTAAACAAAAACCTGTGACGTCACTATTCCCACAAAGTTTAGTCAAGGTTTTAACATTTTAAAAAAAAATGGGTTATTCTGCGTAGGAATAAATCAATAAATTAATTAACGTCTTTAAATAAATTTGTGATCAACAGTCTGTCTGCATTAAAAAATTATTCTCTACCTGCATACTATTTTACAGCTTTCCAGATAGAGTCGAACATATCACAATTTTCGATCGGACAAACAAACAAATAAATATTCAAACATGTAAACAAACTTGACTTTTAGTAGTATACTAGAATACCCGTCATCCGTTGGATAACTGTGGGTTTCGGGGGTCATCCATCAAAAAACATCACGTCTGTCACTCAGAGGCATAGCGACCCTTCTCGGCGCCCGGGGACAAACTTTTCGATTTGAACCCCCCCCCAGATTTCGATTTTCAACCCCCCCCCCCACCCCCTTCAAACTTTTGATGTGCACCCCCCCCCCCACTCAAACTTTCCATTTGAACCCCCCTCAACCTTTCAATTTATTTTTCCAAACCATTTTGGCGCCCCAACATATGTCCCCCCTCCACCTCCCCTTCCCTCCCGCCCCCCCCCCCCCCTCCTCGCTACGCTACTGCAGTGTCACTTATCGTCACAAAAAACAGACCCCACATTCAAAAATATGTTTTTTATCTTTTAAAAACACCGAAAACAACGATTTCGGACTATCCCTTCATATATTGACGTCACAGGTGACCTACTCAACTCTACTTCACCTGCCCAGTGTCCCGCCAAGTCTCAGACAACAAAAACGATTCCAGCCAAGCATGTCTCTGACCACACTATCCCTTCATTTGCTTAGGACAAAGAAACAGATGAACCCTACTTCACGTGCCCTGTGCCCCGCGAGGTCCTGAAAGTCAACCTTATCATTCACATATAGGGCTTAAGAAAAAATAATTGAAAACGTAAAAAAAAAAAAAAAAGTTCTATTAATGTTTATGACACTGGCTTTAAAATTTAGCCTTCATTCTCCAAAGCAAATTTTAAAATGCTTTTCTGGCATATCTAGCCCTGGCCACCTATACCATGTTTAAATAATGTGAACACCCGCCATTTTGCTCGTGGTAAACATGGCCTAAAAATGGTAGGAAGTCATTCGTCCGGTCCGTACGCCATATTGTTGTTAGCAGCCGACCACGCCTCCAAGTTAGTGAGTAATCCTACTATATCTAGATATAAAACCTAGATAACAAAAAAATCCCATGTATTCTCGAATTAGATGATCATTGAAGCTAAACAAAGATTTATATAAAATAATTAAGGCCCGAAATAGATTCTAGATGTAGAATTTACATTAAGTCTAGATCTAGAATTTACATTGAGTCTAGTGACCTAGATCTAGATCTAGATCTAGAATCTAGGCCCTAGGCTAGATTCTCGACAGCTGATCTTTAGATCTAGAGAAATTTATCGTAAAACTAAATGAAAAAGACAGTTGAAAATTGATATAAGTGTTGGAACGTAATAAATACAGCAAACGGACGTATTGTTAAAGTTATGACCGACAGAAAATTAGATTTAGAACGCGTTAAACTTTTGAATGGGAACACAATTTTCTTCAATAGACGCCGCCATTTTATTGTACTAAAGAGTAAACAAAAACCTGTGACGTCACTATTCCCACAAAGTTTAGTCAAGGTTTTAACATTTTAAAAAAAAATGGGTTATTCTGCGTAGGAATAAATCAATAAATTAATTAACGTCTTTAAATAAATTTGTGATCAACAGTCTGTCTGCATTAAAAAATTATTCTCTACCTGCATACTATTTTACAGCTTTCCAGATAGAGTCGAACATATCACAATTTTCGATCGGACAAACAAACAAATAAATATTCAAACATGTAAACAAACTTGACTTTTAGTAGTATACTAGAATACCCGTCATCCGTTGGATAACTGTGGGTTTCGGGGGTCATCCATCAAAAAACATCACGTCTGTCACTCAGAGGCATAGCGACCCTTCCCGGCGCCCGGGGACAAAGTTTTCGATTTGAACCCCCCCCCCCCCCTCAAACTTTTGATGTGCAATTCCCCCCCCCCCCCCCCACTCAAACTTTCGATTTGAACCCCCCTCAACCTATCAATTTATTTTTCCAAACCATTTTGGCGCCCCAACATATGTCCCCCCCCCTTCCCCCTCCACCTCCCCACCCCCGCCTCCCCTTCCCCCCCCCCCCGCCTCCCCTCCCCACCCCCCGCCTCCCCTCCCCTACCGTCCCCCCCCCCCTCCTCGGTACGCTACTGCAGTGTCACTTATCGTCACAAAAAACAGACCCCACATTCAAATATATGTTTTTTATCTTTTAAAAACACCGAAAACACCGATTTCGGACTATCCCTTCATAAACTGACGTCACAGGTGACCTACTCAACTCTACTTCACCTGCCCAGTTTCCTGCCAAGTCTCAGACAACATGTTTTTATCGTTTAAAAAACAATTCCAGCCGAGCATGTATCTGACCACACTATCCTTTCATATGCTTAGGACAAAGAAACAGATGAACTCTACTTCACCTGCCCTGTATCTTGCCAAGTTCAGATAGGCAACGTTATCATTCACATCTAAAAAAAAATTGAAAAAAAAAATTTCATTGACATATTGGTCTAGAACCCGTGCCTCCTGCATGAGAGCTGACTACGCTACCATTTTAGCTATTTACTCGTGACGTCACAAGTGAATTTTTATACTATACTATGTGTCTCCTTATGCAACTTGATTTACGCGTATAGATTCTAGATCTAGATCTAAAAATAAGTCTAGTAGTACTAACTTTCAAATTAAATTTTATCTTAAATAAGCCAAACAAAGATTTATATAAAATAATCAAGGCCTGAAATAGATTCTAGATGTAGAATTTACATTGAATCTAGTGACCTACATCTAGGCTAGATCTAGATCTAGGCTAGATTCATAAATTTCCTTCGATAGCTGATCTTTAGATCTAGAGAAATTTATCGTAAAACTAAATGAAAAAGACAGTTGAAAATTGATATAAGTGTTGGAACGTAATAAATACAGCAAAAGGACGTATTGTTTAAGTTATAGCCGGCAGAAAATTAGCTTTGTAACGCGTTAAACTTTTGAATGGGCCACAAAGTCTATGATGGGGTCCGCCATTTTTATTGTACCAAAAATGTAAACACATCAAGGGACGTCACTATCCCCACAAAGTTTATTCAAAGTATTAACATTTTTAAAAAAAATACGGTTAATTTAACTATGAATAAATCAATAAATTAATTAACGTCTTTAAATAAATTTGTGATCAACAGTCTGTCTGCATTAAAAAATTATTCTCTACCTGCATACTATTTTACAGCTTTCCAGATAGAGTCGAACATATCACAATAGTCGATCAGGCAAACAAATAAATATTCAAACATGTAAACAAAGTTGAGTTTTAGTAGTATATAGATTGAAAAAAAAAATTTCATTGACATATTGGTCTAGAACCCGTGCCTCCTGCATGAGAGCTGACTACGCTACCATTTTAGCTATTTACTCGTGACGTCACAAGTGAATTTTTATACTATACTATGTGTCTCCTTATGCAACTTGATTTACGCGTATAGATTCTAGATCTAGATCTAAAAATAAGTCTAGTAGTACTAACTTTCAAATTAAATTTTATCTTAAATAAGCCAAACAAAGATTTATATAAAATAATTAAGGCCTGAAATAGATTCTAGATGTAGAATTTACATTGAATCTAGTGACCTACATCTAGGCTAGATCTAGATCTAGGCTAGATTCATAAATTTCCTTCGATAGCTGATCTTTAGATCTAGAGAAATTTATCGTAAAACTAAATGAAAAAGACAGTTGAAAATTGATATAAGTGTTGGAACGTAATAAATACAGCAAAAGGACGTATTGTTTAAGTTATAGCCGGCAGAAAATTAGCTTTGTAACGCGTTAAACTTTTGAATGGGCCACAAAGTCTATGATGGGGTCCGCCATTTTTATTGTACCAAAAATGTAAACACATCAAGGGACGTCACTATCCCCACAAAGTTTATTCAAAGTATTAACATTTTTAAAAAAATACGGTTAATTTAACTATGAATAAATCAATAAATTAATTAACGTCTTTAAATAAATTTGTGATCAACAGTCTGTCTGCATTAAAAAATTATTCTCTACCTGCATACTATTTTACAGCTTTCCAGATAGAGTCGAACATATCACAATAGTCGATCAGGCAAACAAATAAATATTCAAACATGTAAACAAAGTTGAGTTTTAGTAGTATACTAGAATACCCGTCATCCCTTGGATAACTGTGGGTTTCGGGGGTCATCCATCAAAAAACATCACGTCTGTCACTCAGAGGCATAGCGAGCCTTCCCGGCGCCCGGGGACAAACTTTTCGATTTTAACCCCCCCCCCCCCCCCAAGATTTCGATTTTCAACCCCCCCCCCCCTCAAACTTTTGATGTGCACCCCCTCCCCCCCCCCCCCCCCCCCCCCCCCACTCAAACTTTCGATTTGAACCCCCCTCAACCTTTCAATTTATTTTTCCAAACCATTTTGGCGCCCCAACATACGTCCCCCCGCCCCCCCCTTCACTCCCCCCCGCCTCCCCTCCCCCCCCCCGCCTCCCCTTTCCCCCCCCCCCCGCCTCCCCTTCCCCCCCCCCCCCCCCCCCCCCGCCTCCCCACCCGCCCCCCCCCCCCTCCTCGCTACGCTACTGCAGTGTCACTTATCGTCACAAAAACAGAGCCCACATTCAAAAATATGTTTCTTATCTTTTAAAAACACCGAAAACACCGATTTCGGACTATCCCTTCATATACTGACGTCACATGTGACCTACTCAACTCTACTTCACCTGCCCAGTGTCCCGCCAAGTCTCAGACAACATGTTTTTATCGTTTAAAAAACGATTCCAGCCGAGCATGTCTCTGACCACACTATCCTTTCATATGGTTAGGACAAAGAAACAGATGAACTCTACTTCACCTGCCCTGTATCCTGCCAAGTTCAGATAGGCAACTTTATCATTAACATCTAAAAAAAAAAAAAAATTGAAAAAAAAAAAATCATTTTTTATCATTAACATCTAAAAAAAAAAAAAATTGAAAAAAAATATCATTGACATATTGGTCTAGAACCTGTACCACTCGCATGAGAGCGGACTACGCTACAAACTTAGCTATTTACTCCTGACGTCACAAATGAATTTTTATACTATACTTTGATGCAACTTGATTTCGAGCGTCTAGTCTAGAAGTAGTAACTTTCAAATTAAATTTTATCTTAAATTAGCCAAACAAAGATTTATATAAAATAATTAAGGCCTGAAATAGATTCTAGATGTATTAAGGCCTGAAATAGATTCTAGATGTAGAATTTACATTAAGTCTAGATTTAGAATTTACATTGAGTTTAGTGATCTAGATCTAGGCTAGATTCATAAATTTCCTTCGACAGCTGATCTTTAGATCTAGAGAAATTTATTGTAAAACTAAATGAAAAAAGACAGTTGAAAATTGATATAAGTGTTGGAACGTAATAAATACAGCAAACGGACGTATTGTTAAAGTTATGACCGACAGAAAATTAGATTTAGAACGCGTTAAACTTTGGAATGGGAACACAATTTTCTTCGATAGACGCCGCCATTTTATTGTACTAAAGAGTCAACAAAAAACTCTGACGTCACTATCAAGGGACGTCACTATCCCCACAAAGTTTATTCAAAGTATTAACATTTTTTAAAAAATACGGTTAATTTAACAATGAATAAATCAATAAATTAATTAACTTCTTTAAATAAATTTGTGATTAACAGTCTGTCTGCATTAAAAAATTATTCTCTACCTACATACTATTTTACAGCTCTCCAGATAGAGCCGAACATATCAGGATACTTGATCAGGCAAACAAACAAACAAACAAAAAAACAAAAAAATAAATATTCAAACATGTAAACAAACTTGACTTTTAGTAGTATATAGATAGATAGATAAATAAATTGACGAACGATCCCCTTAATATTATGTGACGTCGTAGACCGACCATGGAGGGTAACAAAAAAACTTTATTCCCGTCATAAACAGCCATTATAGTCGTTAAATATGTTCATATAACGTAATTTCTTATATAAGCAAACAATATAAGTAAACAATGACATACGTCATACGTTCAGTTTTCAAGGGAGGTAACGTTTTTAAAATTATTATTTTTCAAATAATTGTATACTATTTTAAACAGAAACAGAAAATGACGAAGTATAGCATTTGTTTTAGTACAAAATTAAGTTGTTAATTTAGTTAAGTATGTTAATTAAATTAATTAATTAATTTCAAAAGGCAATGTAATATAAACTATGAGATATACTGTTCATGAAACCTGTGTAGTTCTAATTCCATTTTAGTTATACATTGCGTACTTTCCAAAAATTCTGTACGAACATAATATAAATGACGAACAAAAACATGTCTTTTCTAAAGTTAGCATTACTGTTTAAATTCAACTTATTAAAGCACTCCACACCCAATCCATCGCTAAATAATTAAGTATTCAAATTCTCAAATGTTTTTTAAAAACCTAAGCGAAGCTAGGCAGTATGCCTAGTAAGAACATAAAACGTGGGGCGCCGAAGTAAAAGTTATATTACTATTGAATAGATAATACTATTGACTTTTATTAGGGAGCTTGTAGAGAGTCAACAGTATTAGAAACTGTAAGAAAATCACGGCGCCCCACGTTTTTGATCGCTTATAGTAGAGTGATCGCTTGCATTATTGTGATGTATAGCATTTATTTTCTACTTTTTAGTTCAATCAGAAAACGTGGGTTTTTTAAAACTTTTTAAATAATTATTATTTTCTACTTTTTAGTCTTTGTCTGTTTGTTTGCATTAAAATCTTGCTATCGATTTTATCTTTTCACTTTTTTTTGAGTAAACGAAGACAACTCGTAAAAAGACAACTCGTAAAAAGACAACTCGTAAAAAGACAACTCGTAAAAAACACGTTGTGTGAATACGTTACTGACTAGAACACTTAGATTTGAACCCGTGTCGAGTGGGATAGCAATCGTGTGCCCAACCACTCGACCATATCGTCTCCCCCATACTGGCCACCAGTTGTTACGGTTGTTTGTACACAAATTACAGTTACTGGGTTATGTCCCTTTTCCCCCACGTTTTTATACAACGAGCCGACCCGCGGCGTATCATACGCCGCTATTTAGTTGATTTATTTTCTACTTTCAGTAATTCATAATTTGTGAATTCGACAGTACCAATGCTGCCACTGAAAATATTTGCTTTAAAACACTAACCCCCCTCCTTTCCCCTAACCCCGACCCTACACCCCCCCCCCCCCCCGTGAAAGCAGCCTCCTCTTAGTTACCTCCTGTAAGTTTAAAGTCGGTTCAAACTTAATTATTTGCCCCTAATAGCCGTCACTAAACCTGGCTGTACGGTTTGTAAACATTAACGTGACCACAGCTCAGCAGACCATGTGGGGGTGGGGTAGGGTGGTAGTGATAGTGATAGAGAGAAAGAGAGGGGACTGTAAGGAGGCGCTTGCAGCTTGTTTTCTAACTGCTCGCAGAGGAGAATTATATATATAGATTATATAGCGGTCTAAAATGCTCAATAAAATGTTTAGTAATAATAACAATTGAATATTCTATTGTCATCCAAAACAAAGCTTCCCTGAAAATTTCAGCGCGCTAGCTAACTGGGAAGTGCCAGAAATTTCGATCGCAAGATTTGATTGGAAAGACAGAGACGAAAGCAAGTTAAAGAAAACGTGGGAAAAAAGTCACAGTGGAAAAATTTTATCGGAAAAAAAGTCACAAAAATAAATTCACAGAAAAAAACAACACAAAAATCTTTTTAGAAATATTTTTATTAATTTGTTAAGAATTGTAAAACTGTGTATGTTTATTGTTGTGGGTTGTATTTTTTTATAGCATAAATTATTTATAGGCGTTAAATGCATTCTGATTTATAACAATTGTAAGTAAAAATACTCTAAGATAATTTACACAACAATATCAACTTTTGTTACGTATTTAGTTTAATACGCGGTAGAAAAGTTAATTATAAAACAAATTTAGGCACATTTTGCCGTAGTCTATTCTCTGGTCGGCCTCTCCCCAGTAGGCATTGTCCGAACATATTTTGTGTTGTTGACGTTATGTGTCAATGACAGCCTTTGAACCTTGTCGGCTTTCTGTTTTGATCCTAAGTTTTATTATGTAATGAACGTGATAAATGTGGGCAGTAAAGGTGGTTGAACTAAACATAACTATTGTTGCCATGAGTTGAGGGCAGCAAGTCAGATGAACTTACCATTTCACGGTAATTTAATATTGGTATTTGAAACAAAAAAACACGATGAAAAACGTGGACTTTGGAGCATTCTATTAAATGCTACTAATCTTAAGTTTAAAATAATTACAATCTACATATTTCATAATAAATATTTTTAGATGAATTATAAAAAATTCCTATGCGTATACAGCCTACACACATTACATTACATTTAATTAATCCTAAGTTAATTTGCACTCTCTAAATATTTAATACATAAAAGTATTAACAAATATCATGCAAATATATATTTTTGACTTTTTTTCCTGTGACTTTTTTCCTGTGACTTTTTTCTGTGTTTTTTTTTTCCTGTTTTTTTTCCCGTGACTTTTTTTCCTACAATCGGGTTAGACGACTTGGTGTTCACTGACTGAGACCGAATGTGGTATCAAGCGGTGGATGTTTCTGATGCTTCCTTAAGTTTACCAGCACTTTCTAAGATGTCTGTCCGGCTGTATGTGGGTTTATGGTCAAATCTTGTGACTCAATTTCCTCAGCCATATTTAATTTTTCATTTAATCTAATAAGAAATTAGGATTTTAAAGTATTAAATTAAAGGTATTTGTCACCAAAATGTGTTTTACTTTTTCAAAAAAATATGTTTCATAATCTATGGATGTTAATCAACTTTGTTATTTCAAATGCCTGCATATAATGACATGGTTAAACACGAATGGCATAATTTGTATGTTCTTTCAGCAGTTTCTAAGATGTAATCTGACTCTATTCTAATATTCCTCATGCGCACATGTCGTGAGACACAGGTGTCAGGCAATTTTCAACCAACTCCCACGCGCACTAGACGTGAACCACAGGTCAACGGTTTCACTGGACCGTGTCGCCTGCCCTCGATATCCCACCGTTCTCTCTTGCTGAGTCATTGAATCATTATATGTTTGTGATTGAAAGGGGGGGGGGGGGGTGAAGTAGAAAGGGGGGGGGGGGCGGGGACAATGGTCATTCAACAGGACGCAACGTATTGGTCCAGTATAGGGACCAGTTTGATTGTAAAGGTCGCGGTAAATTTGACATTGAGGTCCACGCGTTTGGCATGTGATGTCTCCGTGTTTAAGAGCATGGCTTGCTGACTTTAATGTTGTAGGAAAATTTTGCATATATATATATATATATATATATATATATATATATATATATATATATATATATATATATATATATATATATATATATGGATAAAATATTTTTTTACTTTTTCGAAGTATAGAGAAAGTCTTGTAATCGTGCAAAAAAAATAAAAATCGAGATTTTGCACCTTCCTGAGTCGGAAAAACATAGTTTTGCAATCTTGTCCGTATGTCTGTGTGTGTGTATGTGTGTATGTGTGTATGGATGTGTGAATGTGTGTCTGTGTGTGTCTGTAAACACGATAACTTGAGTACCGTTACAGCTAGGTTGATGAAATTTCATATATAAGTATTATATCAAAATCGTAGATCCGTATCAACTTTTGAGCGATTTCCGATAACCAGAAGTAGAACTTTTTCTACTTTGGATTTTCGAAAGCCTATAACTTGAGTACTATTTCAGATATATAAATGAAATTTCACATGTAAGTAAAAGATCTAATTCTCCGCCTTCTTTCAAATTTTGAGTAATTTCTGTTGACCGAAAGTAGTAATTTTCGCTATTTCCGATTTCTTGAAAAAACGCATGTGAAATTATAAAGTACTAATAATATTCCGCATTATTATGCACATTTTTATTTGCCTTTCACTTGGTGTGCAATTCTTTTTTCTACGAGATTTTATTCAATTTTAAAAAGTTTAAGTATTTAAAATGGATTAAAAATCATGTCTATATCCCGAGTTGCCATCCCCTGTTGTTTCATATAAAATATTCGTGAAAGTTTAGGGGAGATCACTCCCTGTTTATTTAAAAAATAGCAACCGAAAATACTATAACTAGCCAACATCCAATACTTGGTAGTTCTAAAAAAAAAAAAAAGAAAAACAAAAAGAAAAAAAATACACAACAACGATTTATTATCACATTTATTTTAATAATACCACACAAGATTAAATAAAAAGAACATTCGAGACTATTCCCGCTGGGGTCCATTCAAGACACTTTTCACCGCTAACTATTCGCGAAGTTTCGTGTTTTCCAGACGCGGAGTCGGTGACCCTTGTTAAGGTCTGGACACTCTGTTATCAGCCAGACAAAGGTTTATGTACTAGCCGGCTTTCAACGGGTTCCGTGTGGATCTCCGGCCTTTCATCGGGGTAACGCTCTATCTGGTTTGTTACGGGTCACTTCATCCGTCACGGTAGTTGGGTCAACGGATCACTCGTGGTCGTTTTAAAAAAAAACTATTTTCGCGTTTGTATTTATGTAAAGTTAACAGCAATTCGTTACTTTAACATCCATTATGTAGTTTTAAACACTACCTCATTTACACGATGTCATCCCCTGCCCCTATACGCTATCCATTCATGTAAATGCAATAAAGCTACAAAAGCTACAAATACATCAATAGTATCAAACGTGACCAGTCCAGTAAGGGTTAATTCAATGATTGGTTCCATGAGACATTTTTTTAAACGTTTAAATAACGGAACATTACACGACAATTACAGGCTTTAGTTTCGATACTATCGAAGTTTAACAGGAAACACTCACTTAAAATTTTAAACATATTACTTAAACGTGTTTAACAAACGCAACAACGCCAGTGTTTTAAATTTTCCCCGAGCTTTCTCCTATTTTCTAGCCTCATCCAGTGCATGCTGTGTCGCCATTTGGTGAAATACAAGTTAATACAATCCACAACAGGCAAAATATTACATCCGACTTTAAGTATATTAAAATTCTCTTTAAAACATACGGTACATTAACATCCTCAAGTCCTATCAAAATGTTAATTAGCGATTTCGCAATGACTTGACAATTGTGGCTGTGCTTTGGAATACATAAGCCATTTCAAAGTCGCACATCTTTCGATCTAAATACAAGCCTAATTAACTAAAGCGTGGCATGCGTAATTAAGTGATGGATGATATACGCACTTTAATTATTAGAAGTCAACGATTCCTGATAAGGTCATTTCCCGTTTTAAAGTTATTCTATAGCAATCATGTTAGTAGTCATGCTATGGCAATCATGTTAGTAGACATGCTATAACAGTCATATAGGGAGAAATGCATTTTTAAAATAATGGAGGCGAGCGAGTTGACGAGATTCCTTCCATAATGTTGTTGTCATGGAATAAAAACGTGCTTTTTAGATTTAGACCGTAAAAAAAAATAAAAAATAAAAACTTAAGCCTAAAATTAATTTAGAAATTTTATATTCTTAGAATAAATGCTATAAAAGTTGCAAATCCAGAGAACTTGAAAATAATTTGTTGAGTTTAAGGCTACATTTCTATTTATTTTCATCAAGCCTAAGTTATAACCGGATGTTTCACTTTCGTAAGACAAATATTGATTGGCTGTACAGTAACTTAGTAATCGATAACTATTTGTTTACAAAACTTTGCAGATCAAGTTTTTAAATTACAATGCAAATTTAAAACCCCATGACCTAGTTTTCTATTTTTAGCTTACAATGTGTACAATAAAATCTATGGCAGCCTATCCAATAGCAGGATGCCATGTTTATGTCGCCATTACACGTGAAAACCAAATTGTTTTTGCTTTTTTTAAAATTTTTATTTAGTTACCGAAAATATTATAAACATCAAATACATCCAATCTTTAGTAAAGTCTGAAAAAAAACAGACAGGCAGGATTTTATAACCATATTAATTGTAAATACGCTGTGCATGATTTTTTAATGAATTTATACACCTCTCAAATACCTTTGAGACTTTTCTCGCTGGTGTCCAATGACAAAACTGAACTTCACTTCATCAGACATTTATTTGTTTCACGACATTCATCAGACATTTATTTGTCTCACACACGACATTTCATTCGACATCTATTTGTCCCACCCACGACATTCTTAAGACAAATATTTGTCCAACGCTTCGAATGTCAAATAAATATGTCACGCAGTTCTTTATGTGTAGAGGGGGGGCACTAAGAAAATGCTAAGAGCATCAAACGGCTAGACTATCAATGTCTTGTTGACTGAATGCTAATGGAATGTGTCAGAAACTATTGACCAGTCTGCCTGGTCATCTGTCTTTCTGGCATTATTCTCATAGGCGTGTCTGGAGCTTTGCCACGACAATCTGCATGGGGCAATATATTACAAGAGACCCCATGTAAAATAATTAAAACAATAGAAACAAACAAACAAAATAAACGAAAAACTATAACAAAAAAAAAGTATACGCGTACAAACATACATTTACATCGTTTCAATATTGTTGATTTACAACGAGGTGTGGTATCACATAATTCCCATCAAGCTTGTTGTGTAATTTCCCCCAAAACAGAATAAACACTTGCATGGCAGTATTTTAATTACACTTATTTTTATCATATTTTGTTTGAAAGGATAATCATTTCAACTTCAAGGTTTAAGTGCGAATGAAATAGAATATAACATTGGAAAAAGTAACAGTAAATATTATATTCGCAGGATTTTCCCCCGAATTTGTATGCAGTTCAAGACACCCCACAAATGTACACCTATGAACAAATATCCGACGGTCGAATCAGCTTAAGTAATCCTCTAGAATAATCGATGAGGTTTCCAGACATTGCTGGAGATATTTCCCAATGTTTTCTATTATCATTTCGCAAGCTAGACAAGCCAACTGACACACCAAGTTTGAAATCTGTTAGCATGTTTGCTTCAATACTGATATCCTAGAACAAAGGGTTTTGGGATGTATATTATTGTGGGTCACTGGGTTCGCATACTAGTTAACTCTGTATAAATGTGGACGCGCAGGTGCCTGAGCATGTGAATATACATATATACAAATATATTAATTTGAATATATAAACAATTAAATAATTGGTAGCCTCTCATTTTGGGTGGGAACATTCATAGAATCAAGTTGTGGGTGGACAAAAAAAAACAATCCTATATCGAAACTTTTCTGTCATGTATCTAAGAACAGATGTTAATATCATACTTTTATTTTGTTTTTCTGTGGAATAAATCAATTTTAGCTTAGAAATCTATTTTTATTAAACTTTGATTTTTATAAAAATCTTTCAAATATCAATCCCGCATGTTGTGCATTATTTTGTTTTTTATTTACAAAGATTTCTTATATCCTTTAAGTAGCAAACATTTACATGATGTGTATATGTTTATGTGTAAGTAAAGTAAGTATAGTTCCATTTCAAACCTGGCGGTCTATGGGACAAGTGAAGTAGAGTTCTGTGACCTCAGGGTCTGCACTACGCCCAGCCGCCTTTACTAACCCTAACTGGTCCCTAACTGGAGTTAAGTACCCATTAGAGCTGGGTGGACTCAGGGACGGTCCGCTGACTTGAACCCGGATTCAACTCGACAATTACGGGTTATCAGTCCAGCTCTTTACCGCTAGGCCACTTCGTCCCGTATGTTTATGTGTACTTGTGGTAAAAAATTATTTGTATATATTCTTTGAACTTAGAAGTACATTGGAGGTGGTAAAAAAAAGTACATAATTAAGCAATGAACTGTGCAGTTACGTATGTCTCAGCTAGGCCACACTACCATTTTTCTATCAATGTGTGGTTTTTTTTTTTGTTTGGGCAAAATGTTATTTGTAATTACGTTTTGGGTATTAGTCATCTCATGCGACATGCGACACTGCATCAACTTTTTATCCGTTTTAAGCTTCATTTGAACGGAAGGTAAATCAGTCCAAATTGAAAAACGCTAGTTTTCCCATTGTGTTAATCAATTTTCCTAATCATTACAGTCTGATCACATGTTTAACACCAACTCTGCTCTCTAAAGATGAAGAGATACATTTGAAAGTAGCCTAGCAAAACACGGAAGCTTTAAAACGATAGAACTGGTTTCTTCAACACATCATGTTGACAAATCACGTTTGCTGTAAGACTAAATATACAATAGATTCATATCCTCATTAACGGTTACTGTCAAAGTATATTTACAATAGATTTATATCCTCACAAAAGGTTATTGTCAAACTATATTTACAATATATTAATATCGTCACAAAAGGTTATTGGCAAACTATATTTACAATAGATTTATATCCACACCAAAGGTTACTTTCAAACTATATTTACAATAGATTTATATCCACACCAAAGGTTACTGTAAAACTATATTTACAATATATTTTTATCCACACCAAAGGTAACTGTAAAACTATATTTACAATAGATTTATATCCACACAAAAGGTTACTGTTAAACTATATTTACAATAGGTTTTTATCATCACCAAAGGTTACTGTAAAACTATATTTACAATAGATTTATATCCTCACAAAATGTTATTGTCAAACTATATTTACAATATATTAATATCGTCACAAAAGGTTACTGTAAAACTATATTTACAATAGATTTTTATCCACGCCAAAGGCTACTGTAAAACTAGATTTACAATAGATTTATATCTCCACCAAAGGTTACAGTCAAACTAGATTTACAATAGATTTATATCTCCACCAAAGGTCACCGTAAGACTAGACTTGGAGTAGATTAGTATCCACATAAATAATGTAATGGAAGGGGGTGGGACAGAAGGGATGAGACGGTGAACAACCTAGGAGGTCTCAGTAAAATCCCATTTCCATGACTCAAGTTTTGTAGAAGGTAAGCTCTGTCTTGTGCCCATTCGCTGTTCCCTTCAGTTCCACCCACAGGTAGTCACGTGATAAACGTGTGGTGGCGGGGCGGTCTACTGCGTGAATAAGTAGCTGACATATAGGTCAAACAGTGGTGTAAACGTATTAAGTTACCGAGTTCTTCAGTTTTTATTGAAACTATAAAAAACACCTATTCGCTTATCAACAACGTTTTAAATTTTTATAATTGATTGTCTAACTGTAAGATAACACTAAAACGTAAGCAAGTTGTGGGATTGATTCAAATCCTTATATATTTCTCTTTATAACTCACACTTCTACTGACAGCTTTTAGTTATTTGTGTTGTTTTTTTTTTACCTTTATTTAAACCAGTAGCAAATAACTGTTTAAGCTCCATAATTTTTCGCAGACTTACCCCCACCCGCTATGTGACAAGTAAGTAAGCTGTTGACATTTTTGTGTAACTTCCTATGTCAGACAGACGTTCGCTTAGTTTTATTTTACATAAACATAACAACCCTGCTCAGCAGCTGTTTTAGTACCAGCCTCATAGAAAATACACCCTCAGTATTGGATGTCAACACTGAATTAACACCGGACATGAAGATGACTAGACTAGAGTTATCTGCTACCATACAGTATTTGACGAATAGCATTCATGTATTATTTATTGAATTCCTCAACAATTTGTAATCTGTTGTACCTGGTAATTCTCCTTAATGAAGCAATAGGCATGAAAAGTCTATGTAATCATACTAAATTTTGGAAAAAAAATCTTTTTAAAAATGTGGCAAGCGATAAAATTTTAGTTACATTTGTATTTTTATATTTTTGTATCGAATATAAGCCGTTGAAAAGCCCTTTATAATTTAGAATTCAAATATTTTCAAAAACTACCCTCAACCTCTCCTTAAAGTCAACCGGAATGGCCAGGGAGAGTAAAACAATAAAAGTCAGAACAATTGTTCTCCATGATAAAAATATGCAATAGTGATCTATGGTGAACTGCGTATTATTGTAGTTATATTAAATAATATAACATCCCCAATCACCACAACACCTTGACTCTACTAATCCAAGTTAAAAATAAAAGTGTTTGCTAAATTACTGTTATATTACTAGTAATTATTTGGTTTAACTTTT
This sequence comes from Physella acuta, assembly GCF_028476545.2. Lineage (NCBI taxonomy): Eukaryota > Metazoa > Mollusca > Gastropoda > Physidae > Physella > Physella acuta. Next base: position 163,209 of record NW_026731888.1, read on the forward strand.
TCTAGCCTTAATGAAATCGGAAGTAATTTTGTACCTATTACACAAATGTAATAAAATATTCAATTTTGGTTGAGAAATATGCTTTCCGGCAACACAAATTGACGCGCATTTTTTAGTGCGGATGGAAGAAGACATCTGTGCAGGGTCGTGATATTGACAGCACCTACCTTGCTGGAAGTGTTCTGAAAATCAAATTGGAAATCTGATCTTTATCAATATATCTTGTAGACTAGTTATGGGCGGGGAAGGGGCAACAGGAGAGTTGGCCCCGGGCCTCTATATACCTCTGCCCGCCCCTGAGGTACATTGAGGAGTTTGTCTCGAGAGAAAACTATCAGGATAAACACTACAGTAAAAATAAAGGGACGCTTTAAAAACTGTTTCCATTTCCGTGTCAGGTTTTGAATCGTACGGCTAGTATCTGTCAAAACATTGTCTTTTGAACAGCTCTTCACGTGAGATTCCAGCTATGATAAACTTATATATTTTTAAGCACGATTTTATCGAAATAGTTTGATTACAATACATAACAATTCATTAATATTTTATTTATTTTGCTTTAATACTATTTAAAATAGAATTCTTCACAACAAAACCAATAAGTCGGGGTAAAATGTTAATTTTGAACACACTTCATATTGGTTGTAATCATGTCAAATGATAGAAACTAGGTGTAAAACTATTCTAAAATAATAAAAAGAATTGCTATTCTGAAATATTGCTGTGTATTATTTTTTTCAGCAGTGTGTTGGCATTTGTTTTAATTATAAGATGTACTTTTGCAGATTAGCGGACTTCCCACCCACCCCATCTCCCTGGCCAAACTAGGCCTAACGAATATCAGCTGAGAAACTTTAGCCTAGAAAATGAAACAGTGGCCTTGTGTTTTTCCATGCACACCGTGGTAAATACTATAACAGTCCCCTCCCCACCCACCTACCCACTCCATAGTCATATCTATATTTACACAACTTTTTTGCGCCATTATTGGAACAATGTTACGATGTGAAAAATTGTGCATACGGGTTTCGAAATGTCAACTGCTGAAAAACGTCTAGCAACAAATATTAATGTCTTCACTGTTCAGCAATATTATAATCTGTTGACGGAAACCTAGAAGAACTTATTAAAATTATTTATTACAAGATAAGGACTCCGTATACAGGACAAATTCGCTGCAGTGGCTGCGGTGTTTGCTCTGGTGGCCGGAAAGAACCGCAACGGAAAAAAGCGCAACGGAAAAAAGCGCAAATCAAAAAGCGCAACGGAAATAAGCGCACACGGAAAAAAGCGCAAAGAGAAAAAAGCGCACACAGAAAAAAGCGCAAAGAGAAAAAAGCGCAAACGGAAAAAAAGCGCAAAGAGAAAAAAGCGCACACAGAAAAAAGCGCAAACAGAAAAAAGCGCAAACGGAAAAAAGCGCAAAGAGAAAAAAGCGCACACGGAAAAAAGCGCAAACAGAAAAAAGCGCAAACAGAAAAAAGCGCAAAGAGAAAAAAGCGCACACAGAAAAAAGCGCAAAGAGAAAAAAGCGCAAACGGAAAAAAGCGCAAAGAGAAAAAAGCGCAAACGGAAAAAAGCGCAAACAGAAAAAAGCGCACACGGAAAAAAGCGCAAACGGAAAAAAGCGCAAACGGAAAAAAGCGCAAACAGAAAAAAGCGCAAACGGAAAAAAGCGCAAACAGAAAAAAGCGCACACAGAAAAAAGCGCAAACAGAAAAAAGCGCAAACGGAAAAAAGCGCAAACAGAAAAAAGCGCACACAGAAAAAAGCGCAAACGGAAAAAAGCGCAAACAGAAACAGAAAAATGCGCAACCAGAAAAAACACAAAGAAAAATGTGCAAAAGAGAAATTTAGCACAAAGACCATATGGACTAGATGACACATTTATACATGACTGTTAGGGCTGCTGTGAGAGTGTCGTGTTTGATCACGTGATCTACTACCATTTAAAGCGTACCACTACCATCTGCATTCCCATCACCACGATACAGGCGATAATCACTTTACACAATGCCTATTATTTTCTTGGTCAATAATTATTCAACTACTATTCTCGTATAAATAAACATCAAAATATCATTGATATCGACATTACATGAAGTATCTCTCAATTATGTATTTAATATTATCATGACGCACCTACCTACGCACCTTCCCACCTACCCATTTACCCACCTACCCACTTACCCACCTACCCACTTACTTACTTACCCACTTACACACCTACCCACTTACCCACCTACCCGCCTACCCACCTACCCACCTAAAAAGTATCGACGAAGTTCGTTAGTTTCGTAAACTGCACTAGACATATTTTTTAAAATGAAAATTCATTGACATATTATGTTACATATATGTTATATTTTGCGACAACCTTAATTAGTGCGTTGGGCTAGTGTGAACACTCACTTCGAATTAACTCAATTACATGCTATTTATTTTAACATTACACGGTAAGCGTCACCCAACTGTTGTGATGTGAGGTGAGGAAGGTTCGACAATAAACCAACACGAAAGTACGAAAGAGACATACTAGAGAATGCCTATTAGAGAATGGACCCCTTAACTTTCCTAACCCCACCATATATATATATATATATATATATATATATATATATATATATATATATATATATATATATATATATATATATCGAGGGGTCTATGGGGGGGGGGGGGTTATGACCCCCCCATAACCCCCCCCCCTGCCTACGCCACTGCATATAAGTATTCGCATAGATTTAGAGTAGCGTCCCTTTTGTTTACATGTTTTCATTACCCTTCAAACAAAAGTCTATTTTAGTTATATTGAGATTAAAGAATGTAAATAAATAGTATACACAATTCTGTAGAATAGGAACGATTGGGAGGGAAGTGACATTTAGCGCAGTAAATTTAGAGGTTAGGTAGGGTATAATAAATGGTGGGGTTAGGAAAGTTAAGGGGTCCATTCTCTAATAGGCAATCTATGTCTCTTTCGTACTTTCGTGTTGGTTTATTGTCGAACCTGTCCTCACCTCACATCACAACAGTTGGGTGACGCTTACCGTGTAATGTTAAAATAAATAGCATGTAATTGAGTTAGTTCGAAGTGAGTTTTCATACAAGCCCAACGCACTAATTAAGGTTGTCGCAAAATGTAACATATATGTAACATATGTCAATGATGTCAATGAATTTTCATTTTAAAAAAAGATGTCTAGTACAGTTTACGAAACTTACGAACTTCGCCGATACTTTTTTGGTGGGTAGTTTGGTAAGTATGTAGGCGGGTAGGTGGGTAGGTGGGTAAGTGGGTAGGTGGGTAGTTAGGTAGGTAGGTAGGTAGGTGGGTAGGTGGGTAGTAGGTAGGTAGGTAGGTGCGTCATGATGTAAAAAAATATTACATACAAAATTGTTATTTTGGTGCGAATGAATGTTGTTACGAGAGATATGACGAATGCATGTTTGATGACGCGGATGAAAGAGAGTGAAGTTTTGCCATAGGAACGGGTTGTTATAGTATGCAAGCTAGGTAGTTCGGACTAGGGAGAATGTGAAAGATACTTCGTGTAATGTCGATAGTTTTATGTTTATACGAGAATAGTAGTTGAATAATTATTGACCAAGAAAATAATAGGCATTGTGTAAAGTGATTATCGCCTGTATCGTGGTGATGGGAATGCAGATGGTAGTGGTACGCTTTAAATGGTAGTAGATCACGTGATCAAACACGACACTCTCACAGCAGCCCTAACAGTCATGTATAAATGTGTCATCTAGTCCATATGGTCTTTGTGCTAAATTTCTCTTTTGCACATTTTTCTTTGTGTTTTTTCTGGTTGCGCATTTTTCTGTTTCTGTTTGCGCTTTTTTCCGTTTGCGCTTTTTTCTGTGTGCGCTTTTTTCTGTTTGCGCTTTTTTCTGTTTGCGCTTTTTTCTGTGTGCGCTTTTTTCTGTTTGCGCTTTTTTCCGTTTGCGCTTTTTTCTGTTTGCGCTTTTTTCCGTTTGCGCTTTTTTCCGTTTGCGCTTTTTTCCGTGTGCGCTTTTTTCTGTTTGCGCTTTTTTCCGTTTGCGCTTTTTTCTGTTTGCGCTTTTTTCCGTTTGCGCTTTTTTCTGTTTGCGCTTTTTTCTGTGTGCGCTTTTTTCTCTTTGCGCTTTTTTCTGTTTGCGCTTTTTTCTCTTTGCGCTTTTTTCCGTGTGCGCTTTTTTCTCTTTGCGCTTTTTTCCGTTTGCGCTTTTTTCTGTTTGCGCTTTTTTCTGTGTGCGCTTTTTTCCGTTTGCGCTTTTTTCTCTTTGCGCTTTTTTCCGTTTGCGCTTTTTTCTCTTTGCGCTTTTTTCTGTGTGCGCTTTTTTCTCTTTGCGTTTTTTTCTGTTTGCGCTTTTTTCTGTTTGCGCTTTTTTCCGTGTGCGCTTTTTTCTCTTTGCGCTTTTTTCCGTTTGCGCTTTTTTCTGTTTGCGCTTTTTTCTGTGTGCGCTTTTTTCTCTTTGCGCTTTTTTCCGTTTGCGCTTTTTTCTCTTTGCGCTTTTTTCTGTGTGCGCTTTTTTCTCTTTGCGCTTTTTTCCGTGTGCGCTTATTTCCGTTGCGCTTTTTGATTTGCGCTTTTTTCCGTTGCGCTTTTTTCCGTTGCGGTTCTTTCTGGGAACCGTTTGCTCTAGGCCTACATCTCTGCACAATTTATCTGGCTAGGAAGTTTGCACTTTTACGTAAAATAATTAGTTCACAAGAGTACTATTGTCTCTGGCCTATTTACTTAGGATTTAAAACGGAGCTGCACATAATTTCTTTCCCGTCTTGTACAGTCATCAGATCTAGGTCAACTGATACATATAGGTCATGACTGACTAGCGTGTATGTGGTGTGCTGTATTGTGTTTTGCCTACTCGCAAGTGCCCTGTGTTGTATTTGATAGTATAAAGCAAAACATATCTCCTGGCATTATTAGATTACCCGCAGGGTCACCAGCAAGTGGTAATCACACTTCTGGGGAGGATTCGATCGTCTACTGAACAGAGTAGCTCATACAGTGCTCAACCTGGACACAATGTCCGGGCTTAGATAGGCCAGACACGGTATATCTTTACCCTGTCCGAGTTCCTGTAGCTACTTAAGGCAGCTGTCTAGGTCAGGATGTAAGTGACTGAACGATGTCATGGTCGAAGACAGGTGAACTCTACTTCATCTGCCCTGTCATTATACTTTTACTTGAGATGAACAGTTTCCGTAAAAATTTTCAGTCATATTTTTGTCACTTTTTTCATTTTTTTCACAATCTATTAATAAAGAAGACCATCGGTTTTAAAGTCACATAGAACGATTTTATCAAAAGTGGCCCTAGTTGTATTGTACTTCATCATTGAAAAAATATAACAGTAGCAACAATAATCCCTTAACCGTAATTTTTTAATTTAAAAATTCGCGAAAGGAGCATTTTAAAAATAACCTAATTTTCAAATCTGATCTCTTTTGTAACACTCCCCCACACGCCAGCAGTTCACCCAGTCCTCACACTGTAGCCTATTTATGTATGACGTCGGTAGGTAGCAGGCAGAACACAGCAGTTTAAAAACTCGACGTTCCGCTCGCCGCGTGACGATCTCATGCAAGGGACTTGACTCGCGAGTGGAGTAAAAGATCGTATTTAGTTAACCTTGCTGGTCCGCGCTTGCCTAGTTGCCATATTATGTTGGTAAATAGGTCACTCTGAGGAAATTTGGGTCATTTAGTGTTAACCAGTGTAGTTGTGTAGGTGCCATTTTTATATCCAGCGCAACTTTTAAAAACAAACAATCGGCATTCGAGCTCAGATTGTTAAGTAATCTGATCACGTGATCATATCATGTACATCAACACTGTACAGTGAAACAATTCTCCTCTGTATTTGTTATATAACACGTTCTGTCGCGCAGATTACATCACCTGAATTTGATAATACACCGTTTACCTCGTTGAGATCGAATGATGTAACATAGGTAAATGGCTTGTATCATGACCTGATTAACTGCTGACTCCTGGGGGAACACTAGAGGACGATGCGGTGACAATACAGCGAAGGCCAGGTACACATGTCATCATCTGATGTACACACTGAGCACACATATCATTTGATGTACACACGGAGTACACATGTCATGTTCTGATGTACACACGGAGCACACATATCATTTAATGTACACACGGAGTACACATGTCATGTTCTGATGTACACACGGAGCACACATATCATTTAATGTACACACGGAGTACACATGTCATGTTCTGATGTACACACGGAGCACACATATCATCTGATGTACACACGGAGCATACATATCTGATGTACACACGGAGCACACATATCATCATCTTATGTGCACACGGAGCATACATATCATCTGATGTACACACGGAGCACACATATCATCTCATGTACACACGGAGCACGCATATCACCATCTGATGTACACACGGAGTACACATATCTGATGTACACACGGAGCAAACATGTCACCAAATGATGTATACACGGAGCACACATATCATCTGATGTACACACGGAGCACGCATATCATCTGATGTACACACGGCGAAACAGACACTGTTGCTCAATATTGTATGGTATAAGTAGCAGTTTATGTAGTCTTCGGTCAGTTAGGGGGGATTTTAAAAATGTAAAATTTGACAATTGTAGTTTCTAAATGCAGATTCCAAGTAGAGGAAACAAGTCTAATTTACGCTCATCTATATCATTACAAACATACGTGTAACCATTGCAGTTTATTAAAAAAAAATTATCATATTTTTTGAAAACCCAGAGGTCAACAGGTTTA